>NC_133344.1:5044865-5192365 GCF_030506205.2 Paramisgurnus dabryanus
CACCTTTAAGACTTAAAATTTCAAAATGAAACATAATATTAGTAAAACAAAACATGTGGGTTTTGTACTTTTTAAAGTACACTTCTGAACATGAAATTGAATACATGTTTAGGTTTTTATCTGATAAATCAGAATAAATAAATAAATAAATATTCCAATTAATCAATTATTAAAATAATTGTTAGTTGCAGCCTGCATTTCCAACTTATTTGGATTTTTAATTCAAATTGTTTAATTCAGAATTGTTAAAGCTGTATACATACGCCAAATTCCAATTTGGTGTGCATATGATACACCAGTCCTTCCCATTCACTTAAACGGCGCATCTTTTTTTTATCATTTTATTTATTGGTTTTCAATTATTTTGCTATTTTTTACCATTTTGGCTTGGGTTTAGGGTTAGAACAACTTTTTGTTATATAAAAATGTCATCCTAACCCAAACCCCAATTCTAACCCCAATTCCAAACAACCATGGCTAAATATAGACAAAAACATGGAGAAACCTTTATATTAAATAACCTCCTTAAGCAAATCTGAAATCTAACCCTAAACCCAAGCGAAAATGGTTTAAAAAACCGAAAAAAAATTAGAAACCAATAAATAAAACGACAAAAAAGATGCGCTGTTTAAGTGAATGAGAAGGACTGGTGTATCATATGCACGCCAAAGTGGAGTCTGGCGTATATATTGCACGATTTTCACACTTTGTGTTATTTATATGCATCTACATGAGACTGGGTAGGTATAGTGTACAGTATGCAACGGAAGTACATAATAAGTAAGTGTAATTAAATTACTTAAAAATGAAGAAAAATCCCTTCAGGGAAAGGTAATTTAATTACTGTAATTAATTATTTAATAAATCATTACACTCAACACTGCCCAGCACTAAAGCTCTCTCATTTTTCCCATTAATAAATCCCATCTGATTTTGAGTTTTACATGGCAAACCCTGAAGGTTTGGAGACCGGCTGTCCTCTCTGACAGAAATATGCTCTCAAAACAGACAAGATGTCCTCCAGAAGGACTTAAACATCTGCACTCGCTCCACTCAGCACCACGACAGATCCATTAAACATTACAGATGGTGCAGAGGAGCATGTGACCTGCAGGAAAACCTGCAGCGGCACTCAGAAAAAAACGTTAAATATGAGCTCTTTTAAATAGTCTCTCATAAAAACATGATGTTTGATGCGGGCAACACGCTTGATGCACATCAGAGGAGAGAAAACGGTCAAAACTGTGGAGGTAAGTTGAAGCGATATATGATATCTCGTAAGGCATTGTGGGATACTGTATATCCTGCTGTGGCTAAATGTAGTAACAGCCACAAAAGTCCTGTGATCTGAGACCTGGACATTATATGACTATAACATATCTTCCCATTAGCGCAGTGAAATGCATGTTTTTATGTGTGCATCCAAACAAAGAAGTTCAAAGCTGCAACCACATTTAAAGTCAATTACTGTTTTTAAGCTGCTGCTGTATGTTTTGAGACACACTGATTCTAATCGTACACATTATTTACCTCTCAGTATAGACAGGCTACAATTTAGGCTGATGTCTCTGTTTGTGTATCCGAGCTTTCCTTTCACCACCAGCTCTCACAAACACAAAACAAGTCCAACACAGCGGCCTTAATGTCCTATAGTCAGATTCACATACAGTTCTACAATAAAATCCTCATTTACTCTCTTCATCTAAAAATAACCTAAAGGGAAAGAAGGACATGGAAATATGCCAGATGCAGTAAGACAAGTAAACAGACACTATAACTCGCTTTCTCTGTCTCACTCTCTTAAACATCACACACACGCATGCACACACATGCATTCTCACTCTCTCTCACTTTGTTTGTCTCACTCTCTCTCTCACTTTGTGTCTCTCTCACTTTCTATCTTTGTCTGCCTATCTCACTCTCTCTGTCTGACTCTCACTTTCTTTCTCTCTCTCTCTCTCTCTCTCTCTCTCTCTCTCTCTCTCTCTCTCTCTCTCTCTCTCTCTCTCTCTCTCTCTCTCCCTCTCTGTGTGTGTCTCACTCTCTATCACTTTGTGTGTCTCACTCTCTCTCGCGTTCCTTTCTCACCCACTTTGTGTCTATCCCTCTCTCTCTCTGTCTCACTCTGTATATGTCTCTTTCTCTTGCACGCACACACACAGTCTCACTCTCTATGTCTGTCTCACTCTCTCACTTTGTGTCTCTCTAACTTTTTTTTCTATCTTTGTCTGCCTATCTCACTCTCTGTCTGACTCTCACTTTGTGTGTGTGTGTCTCTGTCTCACTCTCTATTACTTTGTGTGTCTCACTCTCTCTTGCACTCTCTGTTTCACCCACACTTCCACACTTTGTGTCTCTTTCACTTTATCTCCCTTTCTCTCTCTGACTACCTGTCTAACTCTTTCTATCTCACTCTCTCTCAGTTTGTGTGTCTCACTCTCTCGTGCTCTCACTCATTTTGTGTGTTTCCCTTTCACTCACAAACACTCATGCGCACGCAGACACACACATACTTTCACGCTGTCTCACTCTCTCTGTCTGTCTCACTCTCTAACTTTGTGTCTAACTCTCTCTCGTGTCTCACTCTATATTACTGTGTCTCATTCTCTCTCTCTCTCTCTCTTTCGTTCTGTCTGTCTCACTCCCTAACTTTGTGTCTTACTCTTTCTCTCGCTGTCTCACTCTCTATACCTTTGTCTCACTCTTTCTCATTCTGTCTGTCCCACTCCATGACTGTGTCTAACTCTCTCTCATTCTGTCTGTCTCACTCTCTCTCATTCTGTCTGTCTCACTCTCTCTTGTTCTGTCTGTCTCACTCCCTAACTTTGCGTCTAACTCTCTCTCTCTCTCGCTGTCTCACTCTCTCTTGTTCTGTCTGTCTCACTCCCTAACTTTGCGTCTAACTCTCTCTCTCTCGCTGTCTCACTCTCTATCACTGTGTCTCACTCCCTAACTTTGTGTCTAACTCTTTCTATTGCTGTCTCACTCTCTATACCTTTGTCTCACTCTTTCTCATTCTGTCTGTCCCACTCCATGACTGTGTCTAACTCTCTATCACTGTGTCTCACTCTCTCTCATTCTGTCTGTCTCACTCTCTCTTGTTCTGTCTGTCTCACTCTCTAACTTTGTGTCTCACTTTCTCTCTCTCTCTCTCTCATCCTCTGCCTGTTTCACTTCCTCTCCCTCTCTGTCTGTCTGCCTGTCTCACTCTTTCACTTTGTGTCTAACTCTCTGTCTCACTCGCTATCACTGTGTGTCTCCCTCTCATTCTCACACACATTTTCACGCTGACTCACTCTTTCTCTCACTTTGTGTCTCTTTCACTTTCTCTCCCTCCCTCCCTCCCTCTCTCTCTCTCTGTCTGCCTGTCTCACTCCCTCGCGTACATTAGCTGCCATTTTGGGATTGTCAGTTTGCTGTTATATGAAAACAGTACAAATTCAGTGTTGGAGACAGCAAACGAACAGACACTAGAATCGAATGTTAATAATTTATAACCCCTTTCTCTCAAATGCCAGCTTCATTTCACCACAAGAGTAAGACGGGTGCAGAGCGAGGAAGACAGATGACCCGAGTTTTCTCCTTTACGCTGATTTTTATTCTGACAGCAGGTGTTAATGCAATCATTCTGACTCGCTAAAGGCATATACTGTACAGTTCATTCTCTCTGCTTCATGACACATAACAGCAGAATGAGCTTCATCTCTGTACGGTAAACAGAAGAGAGTTTCTGTAAGCTCAGCAGTTCTCAAACTCCTCCTGTGATAGGCTGGCTAATGTACCAGCACGCTGGGACGGTGTATTTTAAGGATCTGGGCTGCTGGTTTGCCGAAGGTCATTGGTTTGAATTTGTTCTGGGGAAGCTACAGCTTCCAAAACCAAGGCTCCCATAATTTACAAGAAATAGCTGGACTCATTTTAGAGAATCACTTCATTTGATTTCAGTAAATCGATACAGAGTGAACTTTAGCAGGGAATGGCTGTCACAGAGTCTCTTTGGGTTTGTTGAGTGGTCCAAGTTGCTGAATAGAGACATTTACTTTGAGGACACAGGTTCATATCTGACCACAGTCAGTCTTTATAGGCATCCTGTGGTTAAAGCTCTCAGCTAATAATAGACCGGTTACTAATTCACTCAGACCTTCACCAATCTGTACTTGAGCAAATACACTAAACTCCACACTATCCCAGAAGGACTGTCCTGGTTAAACTGAATGAATGCAGAAAAATGTCCAATTATACGCTTATTGCATTATTTTCTCTGATGTGAAGTAGTCCTCTTCACCCAATATTCTTAATAACAAAAGAAAATTCCCCAATTAACCATGTGCCTGTTTTACAAAGAAAATGCAGCCATGAAAATAAAAGGTTTAATTTCACAGTGTTGCCTCTGAGCAGTGTTGCCAGATATTTCTACAAAAAAAAACAATAGTCCAAAAAAACTAAAGAAGTTCAAACCTTGTCTTTTCTAAAATAAAACAAAGATATCTCAGACAATAACCTGCATCTTCTGGCTTTATACAATTTCTAAAGTGTCACTTAAAAAAAGTCAGCCCGGAGTATAGTTAGTTTTTACATGTACACATACATGTACACAGTCGTGTGGCGACTAAATGCAATGCACCTCCTTGGCTAAATACTACATTTTCCTGTACACGCATACGCAACAGTGCACAAAATATAAAAAACGTATAACTTGTAATGCACTCTAAGTCGCTTGTGTCATGTAAAATTATTATGTAAGGTATTTTCCCGACTATAAGTCGCTGCGGAGTATAAGTTGCATCAGTCAAAAATGCGTTTTGAAGAGGAAAAAACATATACAAGTTGCACACTATACTGTACGTCGCGTTTATTTAGAAACTGATTTTTACAAAATCCAAGCCAAATACCAGAGATTTAATCTGGAAAGGAAAGTTATTCAACTAAACAATAGCACAGAACAGCAGGCTGGACAGGTGTCCGTACATGTTAAAGTATCATTAACAGTTATTTACACAATACACAATAGCATACAGAACATACCTGTGAGGCTAAATAGGCTAAATTAACACGATAAGCCAAATAAAGTTAAAAAAGTCCCGAAGTCATTCCGCATCACTGAATCCATTGAATTACATAAACACAGAAGCAGAATAAACCGGACTCTCGCGGCTGTAGATGGTAATTGTTTCTCTTGGTTCATATGAAATCATTTTGACATATAAGTCGCACCTGACTATAGTCCGGAAAAAACGGTAATGTAAAATTTAAATGCATATAAAGTAACGAGATCTGACGACAGTGCATCTGAGCTCAAACAGAACCTAGTAGAAGAAACTCTGCTTTTTATCCACCAAAAAACATGACTTTCTCGCTGAAGTGCTGTCAACGTGTTAGCTGGAGTTTTCTACGAGCAACTGTGTTCTGTATAAACAGAGATTTGACCTTTAGTCAGACACAGACCCCAGCGGCCAATGAGTTTTGCCCTCACGCCATGAATGACCTTCATACAGACACAGTGAAGCACCGACACCATCTCTGAAGAGTGCATACTAAACACTGTTATACACCCGTAATGTGCTGTAGGATTATCAAGGTGGAACTGAGAAATGAACTTGCAAGGGATTTTTCTACAGTACACCCTCATTCAGAAAGCATCGTAAATAAAAACAACACCCAATGTTGCATGAACGTATCCAAATGTAGTGCGCGTTGGAAACTGTGGGAAATATTGGAGCTCTGACATCTGGGATGATTTAGAGAATTTCAGGGGCTGTAAAATCAATGGCCCTGAAAAATGAGAACATTCACACGTTAAAGATAAATGACTTCCATTTTCAACCACTTAATATACGCGTTAATATTCCTTTACAGGGGTCATATCAAACATTTTATCATCATTTTACTCTTTTCCCAATAGGCCAGTTATAATCTTACTAAAGTTTTTAGCACCAAAACCAAGCTATTTTAAGCATTTTCACCACTGAGAGATTTTAATGAATTTATGCCTTTCGCTATAATTTAACACCTCTGCAAAATGTCCTCACACAATTTGCAGCAATGCATGCCAAACACTTTGTTAAAAATAAGCAACCTCTAAATAAAAACCTCAAACATTAGGAATCATGGGTAATTCTTGTAGTCATAAACAATCCTGATATATTACTTTAATAGCTTATTTAAAGTCTTGCTGTAGTAAAAAATATAGTTTTTTTTTTTTTTTTGCTGTTTATGAGTATATGTGGTGTTTTAATATGCTTTAATGTGCAGTGTGAATGCTTTAACCTGTTAACGTCAGCACCGAAAAATTATGTACTGTCAATGCACAGCTCCCTCATGCATTGTGTGAAATCAGCCTTAGCAGCTAAAACTGACGAATGCGGCATCTATGTACATAAATATCTATGGTCTAAACTGCTGCGATTGATTGGAAGCGGGGACTAATATTCATATTAAAGGTGCAGTGTGTAAATTTTAAAAGGATCTTTAGACAGCAATGCAATATAAAATAGATAACTGCACTTTCAGTGGTGTATAAAGACCTTACAAAATGAACTGTATTGTTTTTATTACCTTATAATTAGCAGTTTTTACAGTTTTAATCTACACACATCGCGATCCTCTTAAATGGAAGCCGCCATTTTGTGCCTTCATGCTTCTACATTATAGCCTGGTTAGCCAGACCTACATCAAGATGTAAGGTCTGGCAACTCTTCACACAAATGGCTCAATGCAAGGGGCGGGATATAAGGTTGTCCCTCAAAATGCCTCTGCACGCAATAGGATAGCGCTATGACCAATCAGAGCAACGAAGAAGGTGGCGTAGTTACCGTAACCAGTCGGTAAAACTCCAAACACATCTTTCTTGCTTAAAAAGGACTTCAGTAGGGTTATTTGCTCTTCTCTCAAAGAAAAACATAAGTCTAAAGTCGCGGCCAAAGCCGCTTCAAAAGAAAGCTGTTCGCCAGCAGCAGCAGCCATTCTTTGTTTTCAAGTAGGAACCGTTGCAGCTCTGTCGTCATCATGTTAAGCCCGCCCCACAGACGCTACACACGATGTGATTGGCCTGACCAAATTTTGGTTTTTGGAGCTGTTAAGTGTATTGTGAGTGCCTAGACTAAACCCTGGCAGCAAATATATTTTGCGGCCGCTAGGGTGCGTCTAGATTTCTAGGCTATCTACATTAGCCTTTAATGGACAAACTTTTCTATAGAGCGTTTGTCCCTACGTTGTCTCAGACGATGACATGTTTGTCCTTTGCGGCTACGATAGCTTCTCTATGTGCTTCGAAAGGGAGCGGTGCAATACGCAACCTCACCACTAGATGCCGCTAAAATCTACACACTGCAGCTTTAAGGGGCAACCGTCTGATCTTCATAGTAAAGCCAACACGGAAGTGACTTAAACTGCAATTCATCGACTGGCCACTACAGGTTGGCTTCAAAAGGGAGTCAACTCCATAGACCCCCATGTTAAAATGCCCAACTTTACAACATGGTTTGGTCTATATAGATCATTTTGCCTTCTTGACAACTGTGAGGGGGGGTGCATTTTTTTGTAACTCATCCGTTTAAATTATATTAAGCTTTAAAGTTCTGCAAAATAAAGGGTGTGGCCACTTGAAGACGGGTGAACTGCCACTGCTGTCACTGTTTTAGCAACCAACCACTTCAGGTTTAACCATGTCCTGCCCCATTACCCATTTTCGATTATCCGCGAGTGATGCGCGGTGACGCGCTGCCAAGATGGCGATGGCAAACCCAGCCAACTATCGGCTTCAATATAAGCTCTTAACCAATCTGTCGATGATGTTACAGACACTACGTCCATTTTTTTACAGTCTTTTCAAATCTATGGTCCAAGCTGGTATGAGTGAGTAGAGGCGGAGACTAATTTGCATATGCATAGATCCACGTATACTTAATGAGGCAAGGCTGTAGAATTATATTCAAGCTATTTTAAAGCATGAAGAAATTATTATCACAGGAAAAACTTTTACATAGTTTTAAGTGATAAAATTATCGACCACAGGGTGAGTTTAATTAATATTTTTTGCTCATTATTGCTACACTGTGAAGTTGAACATCAGTCAAACATCTTTTTAGACAGAGGCTAAAATTTTGAGGTCTGCTACTTAATGTGATTCCTTGTGATATGCCAGCTTTAATATCTCAGAAATATTCTGGATGAGTGACGCTATTGGATGTAATTGGTCAGTAACAGGAGAAAGCGCCCAGCACCGGTCCGTGAAGAGGGATGATACTGTGGTCTTTATTTCTGCTATCGTGTATTCCCACTGACAGCACTAATTAACTTCTGAACCACTGAACTGGGAACAGCGATTAGATGCATACAAACACTGAATGGAACGGTTAAGTGATTAAATTGGTTACATTTACTTTGAAATACTTCAGTTCCTCCATATCTGGTAAGCTTTATGTGTTTTTATGTGAATAGTGGGCCTTTTTAAAGATCGAATGAATTCATGCAGTTTTCCGACTGCCGACTGAATTTTTTATGAGATCGATATCATTATGGGAAAATAAACTAAATTCTTTCAAGTTTTTCCAAACTGAAGTTTACACCTCTGTCCAATGTAAGATTATGGCTTCATCGATCATCGCTCAGTGAGTTTTACATGGCCACAAAGAAACATTAAAACAAACATTTCTCTACTTTAAAACCGACTAGAGGCGTTTCATCTTTAAGTGAGTGATTTAGCCATTTCACAGCTTATCAAGCCATCAAACACAGACATTTACACATGCTGTGACTTTAACACAACTAATCACCTGACACACACACACACACCACAAACTTTCTCACATTTCTTTTCTGTTTTCTCCTAGTACTTCACTAAGATTAGCTAAATCTATCCAAAACTAAACCAACAGCGGTTTTATAGCTCGGTGGTAGAACATTATGCAAAACCTCATGGGTTTGAACTTCACATACTGATAAAAAAAATAAACACCTTGCAATTTTAGTGACTTTGGTTAAAAGCTTATACAAAATGCATAAATGTAAATTAACTATATGAAAAGTTAAACATCATTTTGTGTTCCTGTATAGCTCAGTGTAAAACATTGCGTTAGGTCATGGGTTCAAACCCAGCAAACACACATACAGATAAAAAATGTATATCTTGTAATGCACTGTAAGTCGCTTTGGATAAAAGCATCTTGCAAATGCATGCATTTAAATGTACGCAACACTGAGTTGGACACTTTCATTGTTAAATAAAAGATGATAAACAATGGCTGGTTATCATTTTCAAATAAACAGTAGCTGTGTTACCATTGCAGATTTTCACAAAACTTGACAATATTTTCTAAATGTAGAGAAAAGACTATTGCGAAATGATGGCGTTTCCATTAACTGATGATATGCGACTGAAATGTAGTTTTTCCTCTCACGATAAGTGATTACAAACATCACGTCGACTGGAGCGGCAACGTATGGGTGTTTATTGGAGGTAATATTTTAAATTCAAAGAGAAGTAGGAGTGTTTCCCAAACATTATTTTGCAAGGAAAGCCTCTTATACTTGGGAGGTTTTAGTAAATACAGTGCATGTTCAAAGAATAATTATGTGATTTACTTGCATCAGGTGACCTGAAACTGTTTTCATTGCAGTTTTGCAAAATACACCTTTCCAGAATTGCCTGAAAAAAAAAACGTAAAAACTTTTTGCAATATATAGGTGTTTTGCGAAATTGAAGTTTTTCTATTGGTCGTATTTTTATGCACAATTTAAAGGGTAATGGAAACGCAGTTACTGAATGGTGTAGGTTATCTAAACATAAAACAAACATAAAACTACAGCATTTGTGTAGATGTGTGAAAATGTAATATAAATTGAATTGAAGTTTATTTTTAGAACTCTTAACACATATCACTGCCTCAGACCTGCTGGCTTTTACAGAAAATGGGAAAGAAATGAGTCCAGCTCTGATAGCCGTATGCTTACGGACACTGGCACTAGCCCAGAAGTTTCTAGTTTCATTTCATCCGTGCGACTTACTGACATCCAAACTGATTTTTTATCACCATCATGACCTTGAGCAGAAGGCGAAACGTCCTGCAGGTATAAGCCGAAAGTCACCGGAGAGAAACAGAAAATCTGCTACAAATGAACCGCAGTACATTCATCTGAAGTTTGCCGGTTACCAAACTGACCAAATCTAAATGCATTTATCAATCTCATCTCATGAATTTAGAGAACTGAAATGCTTTGACCTTTTGTCTGGCCTTTGTATACAGACGTCTCTGTGCCGCCCTTACAATTTACAGCCTAATATCCATAACCATTGAAGTGTAAACCTGAAAGAAGACAATAGAGGTGGAGAACCAGAAATTTCAATGCAATCGTAAATCCGTGCCAACTTCATTCTAATATTCACCATGGTGAAATAAATGCAAATAAATGAAACCATAAATAAGCAGCTATGCATATGACAAAGCCTGCCAATATTGTGGGAGAGAACATATGGACACATGATTAAAAATAATAACACATAAATATTACATTTATAATTTTGGTTACTTACAGCGGGGAAAATAAGTATTTGACACATCAGCATTTTTATCAGTAAGGGGATTTCTAAGTGGGAAGCTGATATCAATTAGTACTGTTAAGGGACAGGGTTCCTCTCTCAATACTGACAGATTTCAGGTGATCTCCTGGCTTTCTATGCCATTTTGCACCTCGTTCTTTTCATGTGTTCAATACTTATTTCCTGTGTCATTTCACTTTATTTATTATGACTCAACTTGTATACTTAAATGTTCAGATTTCTTTGTATGAATTCAATACATCTGGTGGAAATTTTGTATCAATAGCCCACTTCTATAGCCAAATCTTCTTGCTGATAAAAATGCTTATGTGTCAGATACTTATTTTCCCCACTGTATCAGCAGGACTGGATTATCCATAGACGGGATTGGGCGAGTGCCCTGGGGCACCAGGCAATGGGGTTGACACAGTTTTTGACACAGTTTTTTTACAAGTATTCGTGAATATGCGGGCACCCGTGACAAATATCCAGAATGCGCTATCGGGTTTTACCGCTCATTTGCATGACACGTCACCATGCACTCAGTTGAATCTACTGATGGGTCTACATAGACGGAGTTAAGTCAAAACATCTCACTCAGAACCACAACAAGACCCGCCCATGCATTGCAGAGATGAGAGATAAAGAGAACCGGAGAACTTCTAGCCTCCATTAACATTATAGATGAGAATAAACGTTTTAGACATCAGGTTCCGAGTTAAGGAAAATAAGATAGAAGATGAGAAATGTGTAAAGGATACAAGTGTGTATATTGCCATGCCACTCATCTCATTTCAATATGCTATCTGGATATAAATTATTGTATATGTGTGTCTCTTATGCCTAGAATTAGTCAAGGACGTTGTATTATTCTTTGGTTCATAACTTTCTATTCTTAAAGTTGTGCATAATGACATGTGCAGCAACTGCATAGGGTTGTTTATTTAGGTTTTTTTTTAGTAATGCAGTTATTTTGGGAAAAATGTGAATAATTGCATTGCAGACTGATTTAAGGTGTGCCCAAAATTTTGCTTACGCTCCTAAAATGTTCAGTCTGGGGCTACAGTGCTCCACATAACAAAAGTTAGTCTGGAGCCCTGAATGACTAGACTTTTAAAATGTTTTTTTTTTTGGGGGGGGGGGGCACAAATGTGGTCACCCTAGGGCACAACACTGTGTTAACCGGGCCTGTTAATCAGTTGTTTTTAAATGATTCAAGTGTTATTGATAAATTTACACAAGTAGGACAAACAATTTACACCTCAAACACAGTGTTTTGATTATAATACATTGAAATAGATCACTTCTGATTAGCGTGTTGCATGTTGTGTAGTTGCACAAATTACAGATTTTTTAACGCATCCAAAGCTTAAATCGAATCCGAAAAATAGTCAACACCCCAAGCAGCCCCTTTGTGACTCTCCATAGGAAACAAATGACTTCCGGGTTTATCTGCCGTCGTTTGTGGTGTACATTGGAAAGGCGTCTTAACACTTTTGCAATAAAGTCTCATTTATAAAAGGGCACCTAACGTAGGTGTTTTCAGCAATATAAAAATAGTCTCTGGTATCCCCAGAATGTGTCTGTAAAGTTTCAGCTCAAAATACACCACAGATCTTTAATTTTATGATGTTGAACATGGCCATTTTTGGCTGCAATAAACATTTTCTGCTTTAATTGAACCCATCCGCAGGCTTTGTCCCCTTTTGACCCAACGCTGAGTTCAAAATAACTCGAACAAACATGAACAATACATTGGCCGACATGAACTGTCATGTCACTGTCAACATGAACAATAGAATTTGTTGATGTCTTTGTTGATGTCAGTTAATACGTACAAATGGTGACCACTGAACGATGACAAATCGCTTTATTGTTGCCTAATCTTTGCAAAAAGCGTCTGCTAAATGTAAATGTAAGACACAATTGTTCATTGTGCATTAACTAATGTTTCCAGAAATGCACAAATCATTAGATTGAAAACTTGGTAATCATTATTTAACATAAACAGTGAACAATACTTCTATAAAATTTTGTAAGAATTTGAGTATATTTTAATTCCTGCCTTTATATATACATGAGTCAATGCTGAAATTAAAATGTACTAAATTTCTTAGATTTTTAGAAACATTGTACTGTTAATTCTTGTTTCCTAATGATTACCCAGTTCTCAATCTAAGCTAAAGAAATAGTAAAAAAAATAAAATAAATTGATCATAATGTTTTTACATCAAAGTGCAGTTGCCTATCACATGTCCATGTATTCAAACCTGCTCCGTGACGAGTTCCCAAACAGTGTTTGCTAACTCAAGCATGCAGGTTTGGCTGAATTATTGCTCAAAAATCATCGAGCATTTCTTTCACATAAAGCCGGAGGAGGAGTGGCGCTCTGTGATTGTCTCTGGGAATTATCTTTCATCTCTCTCAAACCCGACCCTCGGCGTGTTCAAGTACTGCGACATCTGTTTACGATTTCAGTAAGTCATCAATGACAAATTCATAAAACGCATCGTTCCCCAGTCACACACAAAAGCAAGATTACGGCGAAGCAGTGGTCATCACCAGCATCCTAATTATTTCTCTAATAAAGCCTCTAAAGTCACGCTTCACAAACACACACACACACACACACACACACACACACACACACACACACACACACACACACACACACACACACACACACACACACACACACACACACAATCTGAGCACTGAACAATCTCTCCCTCTATACTTTGACTAACCACCCTGCTATTCCTTTGTTGTTGCCGTTTGAGTTTGCCTGTCAGCGTGCCTCATACCGATTAGACAAAGAGAGACCATAACTACAGGCCTGAGTTCCCAGCAGAGCTGAGAAAAATGATAGCATCCAGAGCAAAGCATGCTGGGAAATCGGCAGGAGTCTGTGGGATGTTGCAGAGATAACAGTGAGAGTGAGGAATGTTTCTCTGTTGGACAACCAACCTGCTGAAAGCCGTCCCGCATCAGATATACAACTGAACCACAATGACCATTTGCACTCGCTAATGAGTCCTTACTAGTAAATGTATAAGTGTTGTTTGCTAAGGCCAGGATGATTATAATATTAATATTAAAATTACACTTTTGTCTTCCAACAAAGCCTCACTTTTTTACTGGAAAAGCAATCTAGTCAGAATTCGTCTGATGTATTGAATTGATCTTTTGGGTATTTTAAAACGATTTAAATAGCAATAAAATGGCAGGGAGAAATATCGACATGCTTATTGCTTGAATGAACAGAAAAAAGTTTTCATGATTAGCAGTCGCAAAAATCCTTTGAAAACTTGTGTAAAATTGATAACTTGATACAAAAAAACAGCACCAGCCGCGGAAGAGGCTGAAAAAACGTGCTATTTGCACGTAGTTGGAGGCTTGAATATTTGAGTTCACTCGCTTCATTCGCGCATGAAATTCTAGTCATTCGAGACTGTCATGCGGAAATTTGCATCATGGGAGGGGCTTCTGCCACTCTGCTCGCTTCCTGTGATCACTAGGGGTGTCACGATTCTCCAAATCCTCGATTCGATTACATTTTCAATTCTAAGGACACAATTCGATTTGATTCTCGTTTTTTTTTTTTTTTTGAAAGACAAAAAATTATATGCCATTATTATTATTTTTATTATTATTATATTTATTATAGTTTTAAATTAACATGCACATTGCATCCTTTTCCTCGCATGGGCGTTTGTGGGCTTTACTTTAACGCGAGAGAGCTTGTAGAGAGGATTCATTCTTGCACGCACATGGACTTAATGCGCGCGTCTTGGACTCCTTCTAGCATCTGAAATAAAACCGGTGCATCATAAGCAGCTCCAAAAGGCAGATCACTAGGTAGTAATCCTGTTTATGATATGCATTACAAGGAGTTGTAGCAATACATCTCTCGTGTTTAAAATATAAATCGCATTCTGCAGGACCGATGTTTTTAAAGGCACCTCTGAGAGGTTAGTTTTCCCCCGCTTGACAAGCCGACCGGACGTGACATGGGGGCGCGGCAGCATCGACGATCCCATTTTTTAATTCGAAATTCGAGGTTGTGACTTAATTTTGATCGATTTAGATTTAAAATCGAAATCGTGACACCCTTAGTAATCACGTCACTAGTTCAGCAAGGTCCTGATTGGTTAACGCGGCGGGAAATTGCGCCGAAGTTCAGATTTTTCAACTTACGCGTTTCCCGCAGCAACGCTTAATTCGCGCTCAATCCCGTGCCGTTCCGCGCTGCAGGATGCCTTGTAGCGTCTTTGCATTGACTTAACATGTAAATCACTCGCACTTGCCACTTCTACCGCGTCTGGTGTAAACCCTGCATTATGATGATTGTGGCAAAGTACAGAATTAGAGAAGATTAGAGGAGGTCAGCATCAAAATTAGGGGTATCACGAATCTGCAAATCCTCGATTCGATTACATTTTTGATTATAAGGTCACGATTTGATTCAATTCTCGATTTAAATTTTTATTTGGAAAGCACAAAAAATGCTATGTCATTTTTAGACTAGACTTTTATGAAATATAATATCTGAACTTGAACCCAGAGCTGCTCTGCCATGTTAGTCGTGCTGCCAGTGAAAAAATATGGTACCCGCACATACCTGATAAAACGAAACTTTCTGTCAGATGAACATCTTGCAGTACTTTGCACCTTAAAAACGTGCTTTTATTACCGTGCCACTTCTACCGCGTCTGGTGTAAACCCTGCATTATGATGATTGTGGCAAAGTACAGAATTAGAGAAGATTAGAGGAGGTCAGCATCAAAATTAGGGGTATCACGAATCTGCAAATCCTCGATTCGATTACATTTTTGATTATAAGGTCACGATTTGATTCAATTCTCGATTTAAATTTTTATTTGGAAAGCACAAAAAATGCTATGTCATTTTTAGACTAGACTTTTATGAAATATAATATCTGAACTTGAACCCAGAGCTGCTCTGCCATGTTAGTCGTGCTGCCAGTGAAAAAATATGGTACCCGCACATACCTGATAAAACGAAACTTTCTGTCAGATGAACATCTTGCAGTACTTTGCACCTTAAAAACGTGCTTTTATTACCGTCAGGCTAGATTGTGAGACTATACCCCAATAAGTCATGTTTAAATGCTGTTTTCATAACTCTTAAGCAACTGAAATAAGTTGTTGTGAAACTAAAACAGATCTCAGTTCAGAGAAACGACCGGTCCTGTCACAGACGCCGTTCTGCTGTGTTTGCTTTGATTGAGTTCAGCTGAAGGCGGGAGGCGCTTGCTGTTTTTGTTTCCCATGTAAATGATAAATCACATGCGATTGTCACGCGCATCTCATCAGTAAAGCTGGTTCCTTGATTAGTAATAAATCGCCATCAGCTGCTTTCAGATGGAGCAACATTTTTTAAACAGAGCCATAGTTCACTGACAAGCGGGGAAATATTGCATTCTAAATCGCAGACGATTCATTCGCGATTATGAATGCAATATTTCCCACCTTGTCAGTGAACTACGGCTCTGTGTAATAAATGCCGCTCCATTTATCGTGCAGCTCTAATTCGCTATATGTTCATGTTGTTTACATTAGAGATGGGTATTGATTCAGTTGTTCCAGATCGATTCGATTTCAATTCACAAGCTATCGGATTGATTAGATTTTGATTCTAGATTCGATTTTCGATTCCGATTCTCGGGTTGGTTTTTATCCTCGATTCTCGATTCAACTCAATGAATATAGATTTAATATTACTACAGCATTTTAACTCTGCATTACAAATCACACATATAGCTTTGTTCTTGTTCACAACACTATCATCGTCGTCTTGCTTGGGAAAATACCTCTGACTTTTATGTGAAGGTGGCATCAACGTCGACAAAGCACCTGAAAACGCCATTTTAAGCACTGAATGAATGCATGACAGGCTCGCCTCTTGAAAAGCTGAACAAGGCTTTCTCCTCCTTACATCCAAAAAAACACACCTCTTCTTTCGTGCCATTGTTGAGTCTTGATATAAAACAAAGCAGTCGCGTGCAGTGATGCCTGTGACTTCTACTGGAAGGAACAATGCTAATGAACGTCCTCATTGTCGCTCTGATTGATGTGTGCCCATAAAAGCAATATGGGGTCATTATTACGTAACGGGTACCTACTGTACCCTAGGGAAAGAGGAGACGTGAGTTTGGGCCAGAAATACTCTGTCACACGCTCAACTGCTTTTTTGCTTTTTAGCATGAGGATTACAACTCTTAAACTGTGTTAATAAGTCAGAATGCATGAAATAGGATTAACCCCCAACCCCTTAACAGTTCAAGAATTGAATTGCAGAATTTTCATCTCCCTTGAGTTATCTAATAAGTTATTTAATCCCTGAGTGCAGTAAATGGAAAACATTAACTGATTGTACTACAGTATAAATCAGCATAAGAAACAGATCTCATGTTGTTATGAAAACCCATATTTGTTTGTTGTATTATCAGCAGCACAGGAAAGACGCTTAGTAACCTTGAATATTATGTGAAGATTAAAAGCCAGGATGTAGAAGCAAAGCATACTGTATGGGGGTGTTTGAAATTTGCCAGAACAGCCTGTAGTATACTAAGAGAAGTTTAATGAGTGAAATATCATGACTGTCATTATTTTGTCATTAACACATTTAAAAAAAATAAAGGAAAAAGCAACATAAAAATTACTCGCCCACGAACACATGTTATGCTGTTATTTTTGCTACAAAAAAAGACATTTAAGCAAATCTTCACTGATAATCTTAATAACACAAGACCTACAGTACATGAAAACATGACATAGAATACATTAGTATTTACCATACTATGGTAAACTGTAGTAAATTGTATATAATAATAATAATAATAATATACTTTGTTAAAGGGACATCATATATCTATTGTATATAACCAGAGGCTTAAGTTGTGAAGTGTTTTAGCTGTAATCAAGTTAACTGTAATCAAGTTAAGTGTTTTTCTTTACTTCGCTACATTCTCTAAAACATGATATAATATGTTTTACTTCACTACATCTCAGATTAAATTAAATATATTTAATATAAGTTAATTACTCAAGAAACAGTAACTAAACGTTTTACTTAAGTATTAACAAGAAAGCCATACGGTTTAATTTATTTTTTATTAAAGTATGAATACTTTATTTAAGTATTAAAGTAAGTAAAAACAACTTGTATTTAAGAAATCTATTTGAATAAAATGTACAATATTATACTTTTGAATGAAGTAAAAGTTGTAAAAAAATAATTTAGTGAAGTAAAAGAAAAACACATACAGTACCAGATACAGTATCCAGATACTTCAGTACTGAGTAAAAATACTTCACTACTTTACACCTCTGCAAATAATTATAATATTGTATATTAATTAACTGTAAATGCTTAGTATACTGACTATCTTAAGAATTTTACTACAGTTTACTACAGAAAAAACGAAAATGTGTCATGAGGGCGCTGATCTGAATACATTAGGCTTGTTCGACCTTATTTGGACTTCAAGAACTGAGGAACTGACAGGAGGCGGATGACGTCAAAGTACCGCGAGAGCGATCAAGAAATCATACGGAGGAATCAGCTTTACAATTGCTCTCGCGGAACTTTAACGTCGCCTGTCGGTTCTTGTAGCGCCAAACGCAAGCCTATTCACTACTATCACAACTGCAGCGCAACTGTGATTGCTGAAGTCTCACCAGGAGGAAATCCGCGCGATGCCGCTCACAACGCCAGAGCGTTGCCAAGGATACCACAATCCACATCGCGAGCGCAACGCTCAGAACGCCAAAGCGCTGCATATTTGACGCGTGTGAAAACATTGAAGGCAGCGGATCTCCGACGCTTCCGGCCGCCAGGATGAACACTGGCTTCACGCAAAAGTGCTCTTATGGAATGAATGACAGTTGGCAGATCAATTTTTAAAGGTGTACTTTCACCACCGCCTCGCCCTAATCCCATCTACATCAAGAGCGCGATGCTCACAATGCAATAAAAGCTACACATTTGACAGATAAACTGTCAATTGAAAACGCCCACTCAACTTCACAAGGTTATGCTTCAGCCCTTCTCATTAATACGTAAGTCTTTCATTGAAAATGATATTATTATTATTTTAAATATGCTGCTGTTTACTATGTACTGCATTAATGAGAGGATTTATTGGTTTGGCTGTAGTTCAGGGTGTTTATTGTTTGGGGACTCGTCATTGTTTAAAGATTGGCAATAGTACACTGATGTACCATTATACTGAAGAGTCGCATGCTATGCACAGTGTGCAATACTATACACTGCAAAAATAATTGCTATTCTTTTCCAAACAAAGCCAGTTACCTAATTAACATAGCTAATTGTGCGAGTATGTTTCTCAAATGCTGAACTTTTTTTGGAAGTCTGTGGCTTATTATATTCTTGTATTTTGTGTTTGCTTACAGCTCCAGTTGTTGTTAAATTTGGTATTATTAGAGAGCACTATATGCAAATGAGTCTCTCTAGATACCAACCTTTGTGTTTGATGCTGCTAAAGTTTACACAAAACAAGCAAACAAGTACGAACATACATTTATCAAGGGGTTTTAAAGTAAATGAATGCTGTTGTCTGGTATCGTTCTGAAGGTGATAAGTCAGGTTAGCATTTCTACTTTTAATGAGAGAGCTGTGTACTTGATTATACACGGAGATGGTGAATTACAAACAATCTGAACTCATGAATTATCAACTACTCTAAACCATTTTGTATTAAAAGTGTGAGTTTTAAGTTCACACTGAATGCAAATATACAGTAGTCTACTAAAAATACACCACCAACATATTAAATTTAAAAAACAATGTGTAAGAATAAATATGCATTTAACAGTTGCAGTTCTATTCATAGTTATGTTAATAAATATGGAAACTGATCTTATATGTTAGTTTTTCATGCCTCATACATAAGGTAAAGACAACAAATACTATGGCTGTCACAAGACTTTCACTACACAGTTATATCGTGCCCAAACAAAAACTATAATGTATTATCACGATAAATGTTTTGTTTTATAAAAAAACAAAATGATCAGTCTAATGCTGTGTTCACACCAAGCGTGCCGCACAAGCCCTGAAAAGTGAAGCCAAAACTTCTTGATCGCCCCCCAGTGACTGGTCCCAGTATAGGTCATAAACCCCGCCTCCCCATGTTATTCAATGGGACTTGAGACCAACAAAAATATTTAATTACACTTCAAATATCTTTTTTACAGTCATTTACTGTAGTTTTTATCACGCTGATGTACATTCAAATGTTTGTTTTTAAAATAGGTTTGTGTTTAGTTAGTTATTTAATTATATAAAAACGGTGGTGTCACATCATGATTGACAGCTGTGATATCGTGTGATATGCGCATTCTGCGAGGGCGGGGTCTTGATTTTGCGGCTTTACTCCTTGCTCACTACTGCGCAGGATTGGTCCCGAAAACGCTACTGCGCAGACTCAAGACCCAAGATGTCAGCGCCATATTGGGACACTGGCGGCTTCACTTTTCACCAATGGAAAAGAGCGAACAGGCATCGTCCATCTTTTTTTACAGTCTATGGTTCACACCAAGTATGAAGCATCGCATTTCCTGCTTTAGATTATTTGTTGGATTTAACTTCGTGTCATGTGAATATTTTATTTAGTTGAATATTTTTAATTTGTGCAAAGACGTGTTTGAGGTGAATAGTGTGTATTTTCGCGGCAATAGCGCCGTTTAATTCACGTCTTTCTCATGGCCCTTGGCGAGTTTGCTTGTATACGTGCGTGTGTTTGTGTCTTTGCATTGACTTTGTATGTAATCTACTCACGCAAATCATTGAATTTGCATTCGGTGTGTACCCCATATAATTCATCTTTAGTGTAATTTATTTATTTATTTATTTTATTAATATTTTTTATCGGACAATGAATTATACTCAAAAGAAAAGAGTAGGGAGACCGATAGAGTGTTTGTGAATTATTTACATACAATATTATCATATGTAGTACTAACACAATATCAATAATAATTTTTCTTTGCCAATACTGGTATATTGTGACACCCCTAGCGGATTAAGTAACTTGATATTTATACAAATATATCAAAGGCTAAGATGAGTTTGGGTGTGACATGATATCTTGTGTGGTATCTTTGCCTTGATAGCATCTAAATTCCTTGTCTGCATAGATAAAATCTGCACAAATCTGCACAGACACAAAGCAATAATTTTCTCTTCTGCGTTTTATTATAATTTTCATAATGATGATAAAGTAAAAGTTATAGAGTATACAGGTGCCATACTGTTTCTGTTATATTAGTATTCAAATCATTCAATATTTGACAGACAGACCGGCAAGTTTAAGCTCATGATTCAGAGTCTCGTTTCATCTAAAATCGTCCTTTAAGTGTTTCCAAATCTCTTCAATCATGTTTGATTGAATGTTACAAACTTTTAACTCTTTCACCGCCAGCGTTTTTAAAAAAAAGTTGCCAGCCAGCGCCAGCGTTTTTCATGATTTTCACCAAAGTTTAATGCCTTCCAGAAAATTTTCTTCTTTAAATAAATGAACATACAATATACCAAATGAAAGAACAGACCCTCTGCTTTCAAACAAAAAAAACCGTTTCATCCTACCTTTAGTGGTTCTTTTGCAATCAGCTTTTGAATATGGGTAGGTTTTTGCAAAAACACCATATTTTGAGCAAAAAGCAAAAATAATTCAATTTTTGTGACGGACTTTTCATAGAGATCCCATTCAGAGCGATCTTTAAAACAGACACGGACATGCAGCAGCTTGCCATAGGGCAATACTTCCGGGTTTAAAAAGTTGCGGAAGGTGGATAATAGCGGTATTGCGGAAATACGGAAAATCTCATCATTGGCGGGGAAGCGTTTTCTCTTAATTGACGAGATATCTCGTCAATGGCGGGGAAAGAGTTAATGTGCACTTCACAAAGCTTTAAAATATTCAACTTTATCCCAGTGCAAATAAATAATTGCTGAGTAAAACTCTGAACACACATGGCCTTATGGGATTGATGATTGAGATTTTAGGAAAGATGAGTTTTTAAATTCATGTCAGTAGCTAAGCAGGTGAAGATCGCTGTGGATTATCCAAACTGCAGGTTAGTTATGGTCACTGTCACCATTCCCTTCGGGTTGCTCTAGTTAAACCTGCATTAAAAAAGTCAAAGATCTTGGTATAACGAAAACATTATTCTCAGATAAAATGATCTGCGTTTAGTTCTATATTCTTACTGTATGTAAATAAATGTCTGTTTCTGTATTATTGTACCCTATAGTATTAAAAAGAGACATCTGAAACACATTTGACAGTTAAATGAAACACTAAAAGAGCCTCTGAGCAATAACAATTTACTCTGGGAAAACCTTTAGTACTCTTATTGACAATATAATCCAATCTGGAGTAAAGTGTCTTACATAACACTAACAAGTGATCTCATTGATGTCTATGGCAAATACCTGGAGCATTGATTTCAACGAAGCAAAGAGTAACATTTATTAAATCACAGTCTCTAAACATTCGTTTGTCTGTTCTTTGTACACTGGCCTTTCAATCAATATATTTTTGTCTCGTCTGGAAGCTTGGCTTCTTTATATCATAATTGATAAGCGGAGCTTTGCAACACCTAGTAAATAAAAATAATGAGGTTATGCTTGATTGAAAGAACTGAAATTGAAAACTCCTTCAAATGTAATACAGATAATTAATGGAGCCAGTTTACATGCAAATCAATAAACCAGCTATGCAGAAATACATGCGTTTACATGGGATTAGGACTTAAGTTGTTAATTCAATTTAAATTGTGTATGGATTAACCAGCTCTCGCCATTAAAATAGCCATAGATGCTGAAATGGCATTAAGAATAAATAAATAAACAAACAAACAAAGTAGTGCTGACGACTATTTGTTTTTAGAACAAAAGTATTTGTTTACATAATTATTATACACAGTACATCAACAAATATTATGTATATATAAATACAAACATATATATGTATAATTTTAAGGAAAAATATATTGATTTAATAAATATTTATATATGATATAAATTATATGTAAATACAACACTGTTTATACATATGCAAATATTTCTTAAATATATACATGCATGTATGTGCATAATTATTATACACATTACACACACATTTAATATGTAAACAAAAAATGTTATTCTGCAAACGATTACGCGCGACTAATCATTAGGCAGCTCTAAAACAAAGTGACACAATGCCGGCAGGATATCTGTCAAAAGCCGTACTGTTGTATCTCTTCTCCTGTCTGCTGAACTTGTTAATGTAACAAGTTTTTCATTTTGCAGTTTCTCTGTCAATTGCACGAGTTGAGAGCAGATTTTTATTTGTTACTTTATACTTCAATTTGTGAGTTTTATCTTTTAAATGTAGAGACATGTGCCCGGGAAAAAAAACGGCAAGAAAGCCAGTTAAGGTGATTTATGCAATTGCTTAAACATTTCAAGTAAAACCTAAAAGTGGATGCAAAAAATGATGCACTATATTTTTGAGTAAATCCAGCGTATTACTTTTTTACAGTTTGGTTGCAAACATTCCTCAAAATATTTTCCTTACAACCTGGTGCTGCATTAATCCTTACATATATTGCTTTCAGTAACAAATTTTATTTCACTGTATATTTCTTAAAGGGATAGTTCGGCCAAAAATTATATTAAACCCACACTGTAAAAAATACTTTGCTGCCTTAAAATTTTTTGTTGAATCAACTCGGATTTACAAGTCATTTCAACTTACTATTATTTATCTTGACTAGAGATGAGTTGTTATAACTATAGGTGAGTTGTTATAACTTATAAATTTAAGTTGACTTTTCTCAACTATATTTTATAAGTTGTGACAACTAATTTCTGTTGACATGACTTGTAAATCTGAGTTGATTTAACAAAAAATTTTAAGGCAGCAAAGTTTTTTTACAGTGCATGATTTACTCACGCGCGGATTACCCTCAGAAGACCTTTGTTTATCATCCTGGAGCCGTTTGGATTTATTTTGTGAAGGATGGACGCACTTTTTTTGGACTTGAAGGTCGTGGACCCCGTAACTTCACATTTAATCAACTGAAAGATCTAAAACATTTTCTAAAATATCCGAAAATGTGTTTGTCTGAAAAACGATGGACAAATGCAACTCGGACAGCTTGGGGGTGAGTAAATCATGGGTTTAATATCATTTTTGGCCGAACTATCCCTTTAAGGTAAAACCCCGTATTTTATAATATACTGTATCATTACTGGCCAACACTTTAGGGTAAAGCTAAATAACTAGAAAAAAACTCTCAAACCTCCAGGGTGACTCGAAGTCCTGGCAGTAAACATTGTCTGATAATGAGCGTATAGCTGAAGGTGAAAGAACTTAAACTCACTGGGAATGATGGGAACTCGTGATATAAATCCAGTTCTGCCACAACCCCTGCAGATGTTTTGGTAACTATTCCCATGAGCAGTTTTTCAATCATTCCTATTGGATTATTCCAACCATTGGCTGTGATTTAGTTCACTTTGGCTATATGTGCTGATGATTCATTGTATTAGTCAGGCGAAACGTTTGACGACAGTGGGCGTCTGCCGCTACTTCCTATCTGGAGGGGAAATGGTGCTACACAGACGGGGCATTCTGCCATAACAGACACTACAGCGAGTAGATCAACTCTCCAGCCATTTAGATGCTCTGCCAACAGTCATACACACACGAGAGAGAGAGAGAGAGAGAGAGAGAGAGAGAGAGAGAGAGAGAGAGAGAGAGAGAGAGAGAGAGAGAGAGAGAGAGAGAGAGAGAGAGAGAGAGGGAGAGCCAAACATGAATCCATGGCAGATCTCTTTCTTTTCCTGTGTAATCTCTCAGTCTGTCCCTCAGGACTGTGATATAGCTCTGCGATTGCTCTTTTCTCAGCACAGGACACTTAACCCCTTAACTCGCGTTGACCGAGCAAACTGTTGACACCTAGTGGTTGTTGTTGGTAAAACCACTAAAAGTGTGACGCAAACCTATTTTTTGTGATAATTTTATGTATAAAATATAGTGCTGGGCAAATATTAATCGTGATTAATCGCATACAAAATAAAAGTGATTCGTAACATAATATACAAGTGTGTGTTCTGTATGTAATTATTATCTATATATAAATACACACAAATTCATGTATGTATTTAAGAAAAAAATTATATGTGCACAGGGTTTCCCGCAGAAAATTTGTTAGTCAAGGTGGTAGGGTTGGGTCGGTGTGCTCAAGGGCGTGGCAATCAAAGGGGCGGGGCGTATGTGTCATGATGAAAATTAAAATATTTTAATAAAATAAATAAATAAAATATTTATTTTTAAAACACTCAAATAAAACTTAATTTTGAAGAAACTATAACAAAAATGAACACATACTAGATTATTAATAAATTTTAATGTTTTTAACAGAAACCTCTAATTGGAATAGCTGCGTTATAAATGAAACTAAAGGGTTAATAAACACAAACCAAAGCAGATGTTGTAGATCGTCTCGCGAACGATGATAGATTGCGCAAAAATGGTAAAAACTGATTATTTCCCACTATTAATTACATTATCTTAAAGGAGTGTAACTACTGTAGCATGTAAATAATGCACATGATTAAAGTGAGCAAGAGCGCTCAACAATTATATCGAATCAACAGGCACGTGAAACCTTAGCAGGTTGCTCAAACAACAAAATCACCAACTAACTTACTTTAAAATTAGAAGAACTATAGACTAATACAATAACAGGCTTAAATAAACCCAAAACATAAGTCCACTACAGTTCTCACAGACACGTGTTTTTTTAACTGGCTATCCTCCAGACATGACGGAGCAAATCTTATCTCATTTCGGCCGTGTGGCGCGCGTCCCCGCATGCGGTGTGATGCGCGTACGCGCTATTCTCCAAGATGAACTTGACGGCCTTTTGTGCAGCGAATTTTTTATAAGTTAAGAGGGGTAGGGTTTCCAAGCGGGCCGCCTTAACTGAAATATGCTGCGAGAAACCCTGGTGCATATATATTTCTTTATATTTTTATATATTCTATATTTTATATGTAATAAAAAAAAATTTATTACAATAAATGTAAACTGCTATAAAAAATAATAATATTTTAACCTCCGGACACTTCCGAGAAAAACTTTTACGTGTCGTCTTTAAAATAAGACCAAGATTAGGCTTCTAGACCAAACAAATGCGAGAGTTATTATGTGTTGTTGGGGCCATTTTTGTTATTTTTTAGTCTTAATTTGGCCACACCTTTCTCTGTGTTTCACCAAATGGAATGATTTTTGGTGACAAATCTTATATTTACACATATTTTAAGAAAATGCTTTGAAATTTTTCAAAAACTTAACAATAAATTGTGGGCAAATTTACTACCCTTACGTGTTGTTTTATTAAATTAAACGGCTGTACAAATGTATCAGATTAATTTTTTTCCAATTTTTTTGTAAAAAATAAGTAAAAACATTGGCTTTGATGTATTTTTAGTTTTTGGGCAGCATCAGATTTATTTATTTTTCTTATTTTTTATTGTTTGTGGCCCTTTTGCCCAACAATATTTTTTGATTGCAGAGCCATGACACCTTATTATCATGCATTTTTGATTCTTTGTGGTTTTACCTTTTGCAAAGAAGTAAAATTTGTCATTTTTACTGTTGATCACCATGTGGCACCATTAATAGAAGGGATTTTTTTTTAGGGCCAAGGATTAAATCCTCATCTAATAATAACAAATGTATTGGTTGAAAGATGTGGAAACCTGTGAGGAAGATGAGAAATGTCTTCATCATATATCTCTTTTTATAATTGGAGATTCTCCATATGGTGTCTTGCCAAATTTAAGACATCGTCTGAGACGTCGTGGAAATGTTAATTCAAATTCTAGTTGGGATACACGTGTGGTTGTTTTCTCAGGAGAAACACCTGAAAAGCTGGAAACTCCATTTGATTTTCATGTGATCTCTCAGTGCTGTCTAGGAGAAAGAGATATTTTTTGGCGTCTGTCGATTGCTTAAAATAAAACTGTGAAATGTAATGAATAAATAGCTCCAGGCAGCTCTGCAGTGGCTGTATTTCTTTGTTACATCCAGCAAATAAATAATGAAAGCAGAAGAAAAATGAAACCGGATGAGTGTGCTGCAGGCGGCAAGCTTACTTTCTTTCTTTCTCTGATGTTTGTATATAGCGGCCTGCTGTGACGCTCCGTTAAACCAACAGAAAGACTTTGATAATTAGACCTGCATGTCAATGCAAGTGTGTGTGTATATGCGTGAATGTTTACATGCATGCATATGTTTGTGTCTGCATGCAAGTGTGTGTGCAGGTGTACAACCTTGTGGTCTTCACAGACTGCAGACACTAGCGTGAGGCATATGGTTTACCCAGCATGCACCAGTAAGTCCAGACCGGAGTCACGACCACACATGTGTGATGCCTCACACGGTGCGACCTCCGTCAAGAGGTGACACATCATAACAGATTCATTCCACAAACAAACATCAAGCCAATCTCTGTCCTGTTGTGTCAGATTAATTTACACAGCCAGCTGGCCTGGATCGAGTTTAGTGATTGGATTGTTTGAATAAGAGACAGACATGCAGGTAGTAGGTACACCAATATAACAGTGTGCTGTTGCATTCTCCAATATAAGACAATAATAAGAAACAGGCTCAGAGAATCAAACATGTTTTACACTTTTGGAGACCGCCTGAGACAGACGGAGTGCATTCCTTATGATTTAGTTGTTTATACCAGTAGTGAATTGTATGTGATGTTGGAGCTACAGGTCAGAGCAGATGTTCGCTCGGATAAATCAGACCTGATTAGATGCCGGAATCGTCTGTGCTGAACCCAGAGGAATTCTGTCATTCCGAGCTGTAATTCCAGACCCGGAGTTCAGCTGCTGTCTTTTATTTTATTTAACCTGTGCTGTTGTCATGTAGATTACATTAGGCATGTGTTCGGGCAGATAACAGCATTGTTTCACATAAATAAAATATTATTACTAGGAGGGTAATGGCGCTTTTCATTGCATAGTACCCCACGGGTCAGGTCAGGTCAGGTCAGCTAACTTCACTTTGGCTTGGTTAGCTTTATCATCGAGATTAGTAACATTTCAAAGTGGGAGGGATTATAGGCGTGTCGTTATATTTGCTGTGACATCATACAAGTGAGAGCGTTGTTGGAATGCTATACACAGGGTTCCCACAGGTCATGATATTTCTGGAATATCATGGAATTTTGAAAAGTCTATTCCAGACATTAAAAGTCAGGGAATTGTATATTTTATGCGACCGAGTCATGAAATATCGAACATTTTGTTTGTCGCTTTAAAGGTAGGGTGCATGATTAATAAGTAAGGGGCGTGTCTATTAACAAACATCGTTGCCTGGGTTGGGCATGGGTGGGGCGGGATCTATCAAAAGCAGGTGCAGATTCTATTGGGGTGGGGGGCGTGTTTGTTAAGGTGATTTTAAATGTCAACGTCAACATTGGCTTTCAGAGATCATGCACCCCGCCTTTAAATGTTAGTTTAAAATGTAATGTAATCCGCTTGTTAAGTGATACTACAATCTAACCAGTCGTTTATAGGGATTGTTTATTCATTTTATGCATTTAAGCAAATTTTTTTATAAACTCACAATGTACACTTCATTTTCAGGCACACAGCATCTCAGACATAGGTCAAGAAAATTCAGCTTTTTAGTCAGGAAAACGTCAGGGGATTTGACTTCAAGTGGGAACCCTGTATACATTCGCATACATTAAATTACTTCTCAGTTTGTGACAAAATCAAAATTGACCATCAAAAAAAAAATTTTGCACACACTGCATTTATCACTACCTCTGTCTAACATGACTGTTTTTGTAATGTACAAACACCCAGTCGACACGCTCAGCTAAGCCTGATTTAAGTTGCAAAAATGCCGTGCACGAGGACATTTGCTTCGCCAATGTGCCCCAACAAACCGCAAGTCCGCAACAGGTTTGCTCGTAGGGCTGGGTATCGATTCGGATGTTAGAGATCTATTCGATTTCGATTCACAAGCTATCAAATTGGTTCGATTTCGGTTCTCGGTCCGATTTTAGATTTCGATTCTCGGTCCGATTTTTATACTTAATTCTCGATTCAACTCAATAAATATAGATTATTATATTGTATTATAATATATTAAAATATAGACTGAATGAATGAATGACAAGCTCGCCTCCAGCTCCTTGGTAACATCGCGCAAGGCAAAAAAAGGGTGACATCTAGTGGAGAAGACTAGTAATTAGATTAACGTTAATCTTACATTCAATGTTTGCGAAAATAAAAAATCGATTCGTGGCCTGTGAGAATCGATTTTAAATCAACTACGGAAAAAAAACTATTAATCGAAAAATGTATTTTTTTGCCCAGCCCTATTTGCTCAAGATAGCGCAAGAACAAAGGTAAAGGCTAATATAATACTATGCAATGGAAAAGCGAATATACTGTTACATGTGAGTATAGTGTTTTTAGTTTCTCAATAGTGTATCGATTCTTAAAAAAAAAAATGCAATATCGATATATATATTTGTAAATCATTGAAGATTTAACAAACAGTTTACATTCTGACCACTAGATGGCATTTTCCTCATATATGAACTTAAGTAGTGACAGGTAGTACTAGCACAGGGCTGCGGCACAATTTTTTTTACAGTAGTTCAGTGTATCGCAACATATTGCATTGCAACCACTGTATTGCATTTCAAGATTCTTGCACATACACACAGTCCTATAATAATGTCCATCGTATCATGGCCTACATTTTGTATCGTGCCGTTGTTGGTGATGCACAGCCCTAATTATTACATCTCTGCCAAAGTCTGTAGGTGTTATGACTGTTAATGTGTAACGTTGTGAAGAGCGTAGCTGCTTTATTTATAGCTTTATTGTGGTTTTGTAGAGCGATGTGTGATGATGGTCTTTTTATACAGTATGCGTTGTCTGCTTTCAGTGCTTTTATGGTGGTACATATTTAATCAGAAGAGAAGTTAAGAATCTCCCTTTCTTTCTGAATTTAATACACACATCAAACATTAACAGGACATTAATGGTTTTCACTTAAGCACTGCTTTCTGTGTATCTCTATTCTCTTTCTGTATGATGAATAGATCTGTGATGATGTCAGTTGAAGGTCTTATAGTCAGATTGTTCTCTTTATAATTGGGTGTCGGACAGCACCAAACTTAATCCTTTGAATGTGACAAAACTGACACGACTGACATGTAAATTGATTAATCACAGCTTGTTCTGTCTTTAGTGGCCATTAGAGGCAGGGTTAAGTGTGATTTATACTTCTGCGTCAGACCTACACCGTAGCTAGGCAGTAGGCCGTGTGTAGCACTGTGTAGCCTGACGCGCACCTCTCCGAAAATGTAATAACGATTCGACACGGAACGGCAGAGAGGCTACAAGGTCATTCGCAGAAGTAATACTTATCTTCCTATTGTCTTACCTTGTTAAACATTGTTATATATTTCTATACATTTTATTGTTGGCTCTTAAGGCAAAATTTTAAAGGCTTTTTGTAACTGAGTTTTTGTAAAAATTTTGTAAGTCGCTTCGGATAAAATTGTCTGCTAAATAATGAAATGCAATGTAAGTGAAATATCCCAAAATAAACATGTACATAATAGTTATTGTTCCCTCCCTCATAGATAATCAGCATTTACTAGATTGAGAAACTCCTCCAGTTTTGTCATAATCAGTATCTCAGATGGTTTGTGGATATGGATTATGGATGGATAATGGATTTCTTGAGTAACATGTTTAGTTTATCTTTGTAATGTACGGAGCCCCTAAGGGGACATGGAGCAAAAATTAAATAAAGTTTAGTTTCATGTGCTCACACGAAACCTTTATGTGCAGAATTGTTTTTTAAAGTTTAGTTCCGCGTGCTAACGGGAATCTATCGCGCGAGCACGTGAAACTATCGCGTGCTCACCTGAAATTATTACGCGCGCACGTGAAAGCGAAAGTTTCACGTAAGCGAGCAATAGTTTCACGCGAGCACGCAAAACTAAACTTCAAAAAAAATCTGCACATGAAGGTTTCACGCGAGCACATGAAAGTTTGACGCGAGCACATGAAAGTTTGACGCGAGCACATGAAAGTTTCACGCGAGCACATGAAAGTTTCACGCGAGCACATGAAACTAAACTTTAGATTTTTTTTACTCCAATGTCACCTTAGGGGCTCGGTAGTAATGTATGTAAGTAATAAAATAAAGGTATTGTAAGGTAAACAAAAATGTATGTAATGTGCAAGAGTTTTTCAGGAGACCTTAAATCTTGGCAAATCTCTGCAATTTTTAAATATCTAATGTGCTTAACACTATTTATGGAATGAGGCATTGCAGTTTGTTTTTAATTTAGTACTGTCCCAGCAAGCAATAGCCATCATTTCACCATCTAGGTTAGCTACAGACCGGATATATTCTGGATATGAGTAACCCACGCCTAGCAAAATAAACCTTGAATTTGTTTATTAAATTTTGCCAAAATAACTTGTGAGATGTATGATCGTGTCAGCCTGATCTCACAAAATATGTGAAATAGTCAATTGCTCAGTTTTGTGTGACATCGCCAGGTATTTCCACCATTTTACATCCCCATGCCATGCATCTTTTCCGTATCAGTTTCACGTATTGGTTACTCAACTGTTTTTCCTATTTTCTTACCATTGTCGCTTCGGTTTGGGGTTAGAACAACTTTCTGTTCCATAAAATTACATCCTTACCCAAACCCAACTCTAACCCTAACGTCAGGCGACAATGGTTTGAAAAGCATACGAAAAAATAGTCTAAACCAAGACTTAAAGTGACATCCTAACGCAAACAGCAAATCTAACCCCAAACCGAAGCGACAAAAGTGGGAAAAACAGTTGAGTAACCAATACGTGACAATGACACAGAAAAGAAATGTGTGGGGCACTTAAAATGGTGGAAAGCGTGCTATTTTACGGAAATTTGTGAGATCAGGTTGATCGTGTAGGCAAAGTCAACAGAGATTACAGTGATTTGGGGTTAGGGTTAGACGTCTATAAAATTTTTACTGACAATCCAAGTTTTGTCTTGTGTTTGCCTAGACGTCTAAGCTGCGTTTGGACGGCTATTAGATAGATGTCACAGCTTTCTGGGGTCCTGAACTAGCTATTTTACTAGCAGGTCACAAAACTGATAGTAAGAAAAATCCTTCAGGTCCTGAAAAGGTCATGTGCTATTCTGGCATCTTCTGCATAATTTAGTTGAAAAGTTAATATTCACTTTCTGTTGTTTTTGACATGTTGGTCAGCTGTAAAGTTGAGCAGATAATAGGTCTGTAGTTAACCAGACCATGTTGTCAGAGTTTGACAAAACAGCAATGTAACCCATTATAAATTAACTGTTCACACCACCCATCAAATTCAGTCACCATCTCTCATGTCAAAGTTAAATGTTTAAAATCTTCTGCACTGTGAGGGTTTTAATGTTTTGAAGGCATCTTAAGCTTTTATCATACGCATGACAGCTTTTATTTTTCTCTTTTTATGGAGAGATTCAGACTGAAGCACTTCTGTAATTACAAAATTGATTAAAGAAGCCTTTGAAATCTATTTTAATGGTACAGGCATTGTGTTAATTGTGTGTCAAAACAAAAATATGAGCTTTGAATAGCATGAAACGGGACCACAAACTACATTTCTCCGTTTTATAATCTACAAAGTATATTTCAAGAGGGGTTGGGATATGCAGTGAGACACTTGACCTGGGCTGGAATAGACAGCGAGACAGTTTGTTGGGATTGGATAGACAGCAAGACAGTTGGAATGGAGTCTATTTTACCTTTTTTATGGTCTGTGTTCCCTGAGGACGATCTAAAATTGAATCAGATGTCCAGTGTGAGGTGAAGCAGAGGTGATCTTTGAATCATCAGAGAATTATATTACAGACGTCTCTCAACACCTTATGAACCGCAGATATCAGGAGAAACTTTAATATCCTACCCGTCCTACAATGTTTTGCATGTATTAAGATTATTTCACACTGAGTATATCCATGAGAGCTTGTAGTTAATGTTTTACTTTATTTATTTGGTTTATTTTAATGAGGTTTCATAATGCATTAACCACCGTGTCGTGTTGTTTTGTAGCTGTTGTGATTCTCATATTAAAGACTTTTCAGCTCATGTTTTAATGCCTGACATTAGTTTTGTTGGACTAATATAAATTTCAGCCTACGCATGACTGACTTCACAAAATAAAAATGATAATGATGTACAGTCAGTCAATCAGTTTTGCAAAATAAACCAGACGGTGCGGACAGAAAACCATAAAGCATATAATGACCAGCTGACTATACATTATTATGCAAATTAAAATAAATGAATTAATAAAATTTTTGTAATGAATATTGATTTAAATTATATGACAGCAAGGAGATGAGAACGTCTCAGATATTTAAGACAGTACCGTGTTTGTTCCCAAAGATTTTATATTTAACTACTAGCAAATGTCATGTGAAACAGATAGGGATGCACCGATGGGATTTTTTGGGCCGATACCGATTTAAACAGACAACTTCTGGCCGATACCGAAGCTGATATTAAACACTTGTATACAATACTATACAGCTGGTCTATAAGCTAGTTTATTTCTGCATCAAATTATTTGTACTGAACATGGATTGGATCTAATTTACTTTTAACTGACCAACATAATAAGAGAGGCACAAATTAAGCTAAAAAAAATATAATAAGACAACATGACAACCTTCAAAGGTGGTTTTTGCTATTCAGCATTTATTTTATTAACAACATTAACTCGTTTTTTTTTACATATAATGGATTTCTTTATGCAGTTAATTAATAAACAATCGGTATCTGCCTTTCTCGTGCTATTGACGATATGCCGATGGTTTCAAATTCATAAAAAATCGGCCGATAAATATCGGCGGGCGATACATCGGTGCATCACTAGAAACAGACTCTAGTCTGGTTTAAGTCTGGTTATGCATATCTCACCTGCATTACACTATAGAGGATTTGCTAGGATGAATACATGCTATGTATGGTTACTTCACTCTAAAAATGGCTGGGTTATTTTTTAACCCAAAATGCTGGGTTGAGTCTGTTGGGTTGTTTTGCTGGGTTATTTTTTTACATTTTAAACACTTTTTGGGTAGTTTCAGTTTTCTGGTTGTTGGGTTAAAACTGCTGGGTTATTATACTGGGTTGTTTGAAGAGGCTCACGTGCTTCGCGCCTTGGATGTTTGAATGTGCTCAGCAACGGTCGTCGTGAAAGGACAGAGTCACTGGAAGCAGTTGTTTCAAGGTAAGTTTATATGTTTTTGTAAACATTTCATGAATATAAACAAGATTATAACATTTTGCGAGACAGCAACGTGTTAATTTATACAGACTAAGACGACGGGTGTAATTTAGTGGAATGACGACTGGTACCTCAGATCGCCATTTACACAAATTGACTCGAATAATCGTTCTAAGATGTTTAATATGGCATATTAATAAAATTAATAAAATCGATGTTACAAAATCCCCATCATACGGTTGATTACGTTAACTCATGACAATTTCTGTAAGCCTTTAACAAAGCGAGTCAAAACCGGTACCGAGCCGACCTCCGCAACGTTTCGGCTTTTTGTGTCACACACGCGCATAGTTTTCCCAGCTTAGCAATAGCGACACTATTAAATTAAAGTTGATGACAAACGAGTTGCTTTCTTGTCATTCGATATGGAAAGACAGACCGCGAGGCGCGAGCACAAGTTAACTTAACCGGCGGCGGAGAATTGCGGAGCTGGCGTCTACTCTGTCACTGAGAGGCAGGGACAAGCAGCACTTTCACTTCACAGTCGGTACGGCGGGTAACGCGTCGATAAATGAAAACGAAACAGCGTTTCCGAGAACCGGTGTCTTATATGTATATTGCTTGTTCCTCTCTTTTAAAATGAAACAATAATTTAACGTTAAGTGTTTGGACATGAACTTGAATACATAAACGCATTTGTCACCAAGGCACTGCGTGTCACTGCGTGTACAGTTTAACAAACATTTATATGTGTTATATGAATGAAGATGTGTTATTGAGTCGTATTTAGTTACTATTTTATATTAATTTTATAATATTCTTGGGTTGTCTCCTGTGATTTCAAGTTTATATTGACCAACCCTCTGATCTGTGGCTGATACTGTATCAGAGATGTTATGTTTTTAGCAGAGATCAGATGTGATGTTGTTTTCCAATTCTTTTTTTCTAGAGTGTGCAGAGTTTTTATGTCCATCCATTAATGAGGCTAGCAAGGCCTTCATACAACTTCAGCCAGTAAGTATAACATTTAATAACTCCTATTTAAAATGTATTGGGAATGTCTTAATTATCTGCTGCATTTTAGTTCTGCAGCACTTTATTCTTTATAGTCAGATCATCCTATTTGTCAGTCTGTGTGGTTTGCAGCCTTTGTTGTTGGCACAACAGTTAAAGGAGTGTAACACCAAAGTCTTATGCAAACCGACGACAGGCCATTGCATTTTTGGGGAAAAAAATCTCACACGTGGTGGTAATGCGGCCAGGGATGCAAAAGAAAGTCTTATAATTTTTATAAAATGTATAATTCACTTGGCCCACATGGTTTTCTGAACACTTAAATCTGATCATTTAGTTCAGACCACTAAAAGTTTTTTCCTCTTTTGTAGATTGCAACAAATGTGGTGGAAGTTCTTCTCTGGACAGAATCCTCGAAATCCTTTCCTTTATTTCCTGGCAATGGGAAACATGCAACAGATCTCTCAATCTTTTTTCTCTATCAGTCTCTCTGATGGAGCCAATACGGAAGTGACTTAAACTGCAATTCGGCCAAGATGGCGACGGCACGCACCGCCTACTTTAGGCTTCAAAAATGCTCTTCACAACCAATGGGTGACATCACGGACACTACTTTCATATTTTTTTACAGTCTATGGTTTAAAGGCATTTTACGTGCTTGAAAATAAATACCCCAGGCAATGTGCATCTACTGTAGTCTGTCATTTTCCAAATGGATGAATCCTCTGCTGTTCGGTTCCTTTGTACATCTTTGTTCGTGAGGAGTAACTTTAATAAATGAAGTATTTTTAGTCAAATACATACCATACTCTGAAACTTGGAACATCTGTTCTGTAAAAAACTTTACACATCTGTAAATGATTTTACTTTTAATTTAACAATTACATTGTTTATTTTCTTACACTGCTGCAGTTTTGTTTATGTACATTTCAGTATTTCATTTATATATTGTATATACTTATATACAAATTCTGTCTTAAATTCAAACAAATTGATTTAACCTGTTACATTGTTACTTCAATGTGCATAATTTCTGATATTTAATAAATATATTTATACTTGATGTCAGTAAGCAGCAGTCCTTTAAATGATTTTGCAACTGCCAACTGTAAAAATGTAAGAGTTTGTAGTTATTTTGAAGTCAAATAAACATTTATTTGGTGTTCACAATGGTCTTGATTTACAATAAAGCACATGATAAAAATAACCCAGCAAGAATAACCCAAACCCAGAATATTAATCTCATAAGTGGTTAAAATGACTACACGTTGGGTTTTTTCAACAACCCAACCTGCTGGGTTAAAATGTGTTACCCAACGTGTTGGGTTACTTTAACCCAGCATGTGTTCTGTCCAATATTTACCCAGCGCTGGGTTGCCAATTGGGTTGTTTTTAACCCAACCATTTTTAGAGTGTTGCTAGTCCAGTCATGTAGTAGATGTCATGTAGTTACCTGGGGTTAGGGCCCCCTTAGGAGGGCGCCAGCGTTCACATGGGTGTGCTGGATCCAATATGCTGTGAGCTGATAAAAGATAAAACTTTCCATCATTTTATAAAACAATTTTTAAAGAGTACCTATTTCATTGCTAAAAAAACAACATTATTTTGTGTATTTGGTATAATATAATGTATTTGCGTGGTTTATGCATTATTATTCACATACCATATATTTTTGTAGCTCCAGATTTTACTCTGTTCCTGAAATACATGGATTTGAAAAGCTCTGTGTCCCTTATTGGCAAGCTAATCTGTACATTGTGATTGGCCTCAATTAGGGATGCACCGATACCACTTTTTTGGAATACGAGTACGAGTATGAGTACCTGCATTTCAGCACTTGCCGATACCGATACCGAGTACTTAATAAAAAAAGCATGATTTAAATTTACAGGTAACAGCTTTAGTCATATAATTTAACAAAAAAACAAAGGACTAGTTTTCCAGTTTGGTTGCTAATAGGAGTTAACTTACAGGCTGAGTCAAAAGCGGTTTATGATAATGTCGTCTTGTCTTCATCACCAATCCCAGGAAGTAAACTGTTGCCTACAATCCGTGTGTTTGTTGTAGTCCAAGAAAAGAGATTTACTTTCGAGACGATTAGTGCTGTCACAATGATTTAAGGTGCTGTAAGCGAATTCACACGTTTAAGGCCATAAAACATTTTTTGTTTCATATAGTAAACACCTCCTCACTATGTGTAGCTGCCTGTCCTCTAAACACACTGTAAAAAATGCGGTCTCTGTAGACAGCCCAGGCTTCGCAAACTGCAACAAAAAACAAAGTGGTCAAACCTAACCCCATGAAACATAACAAAGTGTTCTAGCCAATAAACGACAAAAATAATTTGGGAGTGGGGGTTGGGTGCGTTTATGACTCGTTCAGAAAGCACGGGAGGGGGAGGGGAGGAGTAAGCTACGCTCCATTTTGTTTGAACGTCAACAAGAAGGGATATCACTAGTGTTGCTATCGTCAACGAAAAGTATGACGAAATATCCTTGTCAACGAACCTTTATCACGTGACGAAAACGAGACGAGACGCAACGTAAATGCTGGTCATGTGACGAAAACTATAATAAAATGTATAATACAATATTGTTGACGAATAAAAATGAGACTAAAAGTGGTTTACTAAATAAAAACTATGCTAAAATGTGTCTTCATTTTCGTTGACCAAAACGAGACGAGACGAAATGTTATAACGTTATTTCGTCTAGCCATCTCCTGGCACCCCGCCACCTGACTGCAAATTATCATGTGTGTTCAATGGCGCTCTGCAAATCGATCCGCAGAAATACGTAAACGTACCGCGAGAGCGATTAGAAAGCATGCAGAGCAGTCTGTTCTCGCGATGCTTTGATATCATACGCAATCCGTTTGCGCAGTAACACGCGACACGTCACTTTTGATGGCCAGCCGCGCCCGCGAGTACACCGCCGCATCAAGTCTTCAAATGGAAACGAAAAGTCCAAAATGAAACCCGTGCATCGTTTTCAGGTGAGTTCACAAGCCTGTTAATATGTATAGCGTTGAATGCTGGCACCGCGAACTCATCTGTGTGATTTAAATAATATAACAATGTAACGTTACCAGTTTGCATCTTCAATCATTTAAATGACATGTGCTGCGTTGTGTTTTGAAGCATGGTAAATATATATATGCTAAAGACGTTGTTTTATAACTTATATGCTAACAACAAGGGTCTGTGTCCTTATTTATTATTTGAATTAACCAAACTTGCTTAACTGAATGCTTGAGTGTTAAATCAATCAAACAGCTGTAGCCTATTATTAAGAACATAACCATACATACAAACTTTTGCTTTTGTTAATAGACATCTGATGTTTCTTAAAGCTGGCTTTTAATTTACTTACAAGAAAGATATTTAGTAATTCTCCAAAATTGCTTGGATTTATACTAACACGTAAAATTAGCTTCGTCACATTAATAGTGCCATTAGCTACACAAATACAGATATACTATATTGCATATTTGTATAATTGTAGTTTGTGTTGCTGTCAAAATACAATTATAAATGATAACAATAGCATTTTAATAAAGTGCTATAGCATTTTAATAAAGTGCTATTCTCACACATAGCCTACTATAGTTGTGATTTTGTTGTTGTTTTTGAACTAAAGGTGGCACCACCGTAAAAGTCAGCTTATGGTACCCATCTGACCAGCAGTGGCCCTGTGTGTGTTTCTGCTTAAACTACTCTGTAGACTTTAATGTAGACTCTTTACCTACAATCAAGTCACTCACTCAGAGGTTAAATAAAATTAAGTAAAATATATATCTTCAAATCAAGTAAATTCCAATCAGAGCATATTCCATGTCTGAAATGGATGTATTCTTATATCTATAAGGTATAATATAACAAGATAACTTTTTTTAATGGGTTTGGCTAAAAGAAAATGTTGGTTTTGTCTATACTACTGCTAGGTACTTATACTATATTGACTGGGTAAAATAGAATTGCATTACTAAAAAGAGACTAAAATGTTCATTGACTAAAACTAGACTAAAAATGTCACCAGTTTTCGTCGACTAAAACTAGACAAAAACAGTCAAGGATAATTCTGACTAAAATAAGACTAAAATGCCCAGACTTTTAGTCGACTAAAACTTGACTAGACTAAAAAGAGTATGAACTGACTAAAACTAATAAAAACTAAAATGTCAGCTTGACACAAAGACTAGACTAAAACTAAAATTAAAACAGGCCGCCAAAAACAACACTAGATATCACACAGATTGCCTTGGAGCGCCTTTAAATAATCGTCTCATCACAATTATTTGACCTCATCGCAATGATTTCAGATCATCACAATGATTGCACATCTCTCCAAAAACACAAGGGGGAGCTGCCGTGCCTGAATAAACGAGACAGTAACAGATAGCACTCCTTAACTAACAGTGTAACGCGAAACATTGCAAAGCCATTCAGTGGAAAAACAAAAACTTTGATAAACAATATGAACTGCCAGGTAAAACATACATTTCCAAAACAGCAATTCCAAATTTGGATCTGTAAGCAATTGATTTTTTTGCCAGACACTACAGACATGTGGTCCAGTACTTATATGACCTTAGGATTGGCAACTATTAAAGGTCCGTTCTGGTATAGTCAGTTTATTTTATTGCATTTTTATTTTTAGTCATTTTTTCTTATGAAGAATTTTCATTTTTGAGATATTTTCATTAAATACTTACTTTTAAATATGTGTTGTGTATTAATATTTACTGCCAGGTAAACCTTGCAAAATATTTAATTTAAATAATCACAACAATGTGTGAAAATTATTTCATGAACAAACCAAAAAATGTATAAGAATTAAATGTCAAAGCAATAAAACAGGCAGTTAATCGTCATAATCGTCACAATTTATTAGGCAATTAACCGTCAGCCAAATTTCATAATTGTGACAGCTCTAACTTGCGTCATTGTTTACTTTGGGGTTTGTACCTTTTGCATATAAACATGTATTAATACACAATGACACACCAACGGAAATGTAAAACGTAAAACGAACAATAGGTGCTCTTTAAAAATAGCTTGAAATGCCAAGATAAGGTACTTAAAATATTACCTTATGTAAAATAATTATTCAGTTTAGCTTGCTCCATCTCGAAATGCTTGTCAACATAACCAAAAAAATCAAAAGGAAAGAGGGATGTAGACATTTGGGGGGGCTCATATTGTCATATATGTATGTGGAAGGGGGCCAAGGAGAAAAAGTTGTTAACCATTGATGCAGTGGATGACGTCTGCAGGCCGAACTACACACTTATGGTCGGTGATTTAAACAAAGCTTTAAATCTCAGTGTAAGAAATAATAAAGATTTGCTAGCGCAGTTACGTGGCTCTTCCTCTATTATTTACTGATGTGAGAGTGTTTGCTGACACATTGGTTGTTTGGTGTCGTTCGTCATCGGGTGTGTGACCGTTCTAATCATTTATACACTACATATAGTCCAGCAGTATCACACTCATCTATAATCCTTCTCAATAACAGCAGATAAGACTCTTACAAGACTCCACATTATACAATAAATCCTGCTGGCAGGACTTTGGATCGCTCGGCTCATCAGAACGGGGCCGGTTTTGCACAGGGCTGCAGAAAACCTGAGCGATGGGAGTTTATGGCAATGACACGAACGATCTGTGGTTCATTATGGGTAGTTGCATTTATTGAAAGTAGTACTAGTATTAATAAAATAGATTTTTTTGTCTATTCACAAAGCTTTTGTCTCCACTACTATAATCTTGTGCAGTTTGAGTTTTCTTTGACTGCTCGCAAGAGACCGAAGAACAAAATCACGATGGAATGAAATTCGCCATTGTAGTCGCTCAACAGAGACTCTTATTCTTTACGACACTGCAGCGATTTTCTGTACGGGTGCTTTGAAATGTTGTCTTGTGAAAAGCCTTATACAATAAAAGTAGCTTTAGGACAGCTGTCTCTAGTAAAAAGCGTTTCATAGTCGTACAGTATGTGGCTGTTAAGCTGTTTTTGTCTGAATTTGTGTAGAAAGTCAATCTCGCATGGATGTTTGTCATTCATCTGTAATGAAGAATAACAACACGGCACTAAGAGACAGAAAAAGACAGCTAGACAAATCTGGCACCCGCTGTTTGTTTGCCTATGAACATTAAAACGCAATTAGGCGGCGTATTGTGTGCGCTAGTCGGATTCGGAGAGGTCAACGTTCCTTTGTGTTCGCCTGATTCAAAGATTGAACGCTGTCATCACGCAGAAGAGAATTATAGTGTTGAATCCCAACCCTTCTGAACCACTGACAAACAACGTGATTTGTTTTGACACAAATCTACAGCGTGTAGATGCATAATCAACGCCTCTTTATCTCACCGAAACAGATTGTTCGCTATCTCAGCGAAATTGTCCTATAATCATCTCAGGAAATCTCTGACCGTAACAAAAAAAGAAAGCAGGGCTTCCCATTCATTACGTTAGCGGGCGCAGGTATAGAGCCAGCAGATAAGAGCGCATTAAGCCATCACGTATGCTAACACTATAATTGGATTATAGCTCGATCGGTAAACACATTCATTCTTGTGATACTTCAACAGACATCTTAGTTCTTCTGCAAATGTTCCCATTAATCTCACACCTATCTTATATTAGATATATCTTTAATAGTCCAATGTGGTCACACTTACCTGTCATCGTTTTAAAAAGATTCTCTGTGATCTTTGTGTTTGATGGGAAGACGTAGATGTGGGTATATAACGAACTTAAACGCCTTTGAAGTCGATGACACATTTATACAGCAGCCCTGAATCTTCTTCTATTTCACAACTCTTTTATTTCCCCAGCACACAGGCGCTCTTACTCTCCATCAAACTGTCAGCTAAAGCAGACACCTTCTTTCAAACCCTATGACTGGCCATGCACAGATACTGCCACAATTATCCTCGGCTCTTTCCACCCGACTCAATTTCCTCAGCCGGATGTTAAAGTGTCTCCCTTCCTGCTGGAGTCAAATGACTGTCACGTCCAGCCGAGCGCTGCCGTCTGCGCTTTAAACCAGCTCCTTTATCTGTTGTCTCATGGTGTGAATGGCGTACGAGATGTTTCGAGACAGAAGCCGATCGTCACCATCTTGCTCCGCCAGTGAACTCTGGAAGAATTGAATAAGACTTACTGCAGTGATTCATACTCGCACTGTTTCAAAATGTAGTGAGCAGTGGTTTTAGTCATCTGAGACATTATTCGTAATCTGAAATTGAATTGTACGCTTAGACAGGCATACTAATTATTGATTATTTATATTAGATTTGATTGCTTCTCTTACATTTGTATTTCTGTGGTGTTGCACCTGGAAGCCCCGCCCACCTGGCTGTCTCACTGAGCCAAAATCCCACCTAAATCCTGCAGAACTCGCTGCAGAACTGGCTGTTATTGTGCAGAGTTGTCACTTTCATTTGTGAACCATAAAAACAGTTTTATGTCGCACAGGTATATTTGCCAACAATAGCCAACAATACATTGTATGGGTCTAAAGTATAGATTTTTCTACAGGATATTAAGGAAAGATCATCCATTAAGATATTTTGTATATTTTCTACAGTAAATATATCAAAAATGTATTTATTATTGGTAATGTGTGTTAAATTGGAGAACTTTAAAGGCGATTTTCACAATATTTAGATTTTTTTTGCACCATCATCCCTACTGAAAAATCCAGCTAAAACCAGCATAAGCCGGTGAGCTAGTTTTAGATGGTCTTCCCGCTTGGTGTAGCAAGCTGGTCTAGCTGTGTTTTGATCACTTTTTAAGCTGGTCTATCTGGTCTAACTCACCAGCTTGACCGGCTTTGCCAGGCTGGAAGGACCATCTTAAACCAGCTACTGCCACCTTAAACCAGCTAAAACCAGCTACCAGCTTAGGCTGGTCTTAGCTTGATGTTTCAAAAGGGATATTCAAGATTTTCAAACAGTTTAACCTTGGCCAAAAATCCTACCCTAACAAACTTTCAGATGATGTATAAATCTTAATTTAAAAAAATCAACCCTTATGTTTTGTGGTCCAGGGTCACATAAATGACACAGAAATTATTTTTAGATTAAATTTGCTTTGGCTCATATACGGTACAGTATTTTTTTTTAGGAAATACACACAAAAAAAATGCTTATTTTCAACCAAGCGTTAAGTCAAAAATGTACAAACCCAACCCTAAACCTATTGTGGGTTGTTTCAACCCATTGTTGGGTCAAATATAAACATTTTCTCAGTTAATTTAACCCAACGCCTGGATTTGTCCCTTTTTGTCCCAATGTCTTGTAACCTAAAACATAACACCATTTTGAAATGTCAGCAACTCCTAGTAACTAATGGCTGGGATTGAAAAAAATTGTATTCAATGGGGTTAGTTGTCACACTGCGTTACAATAAAGCCTCAGGTATACAATGATAATGAAATGAAACGAAAATAGCTATTTTCCGGTAACGCCGCCATTTTAGACTCCTCTGTATTCAGGAGAGAGTATCAGTGTAGTGTACGCACTTTTCTTAGTGACGTATGACAAATTCGGAGGGCGAGGGCACAGAGCAGCAGCACAGAACCATCTGTAAACGGCGTACGCTCTCATTTTGAATGCCGACGCGACTAATATGGCAGCTTTACCAGAAGCTAGTTATTTTCGTTTATAAAGTTTTAAATTTGGATATTTCTACAACAACCGCGCACATTACCCTCAGAAGGCCTTTGTTTATCACTGTGGAGCCGTTTGGATTTATTTTGTGAAGGTTGGATGCACACTTTTTAGACTTGAAGGACGTGGACCCCGTAACTTTACATTTGATTAACTGAAAGATCTAAAACATTTCCTTAAATAACTGAAAATGTGTTCGTCTGAAAAATGATGGACATATGCAACTCGGACAGCTTGGGGGTGAGTAAATCATGAGTTTAATATCATTTTTGCCCGAACTATCCTTTTAAACGAAATTTTCTAGCAGGTGTTATAACAAACCCTTTGTTTGTTACAATGAACCCCACCTATGGGGTAAGTTGTAACGTTTGCATTCCTGTCACTTTTGGTGTAATTGTATTATAACAGTAGGTCCCACAAACAAATTGAAAGTGTTCATTTGTAGCAGATATGTGTGTGTTGATTGTGTAAAACAAATATTTATCCAACTCAAATATTTTTTGAATGATAGAGCCAAAGTCAAGAAGCGTTAGGTTGTGCCCCGCTTTCTTCTATATCGCTCACATTAGTGTGCTTTAAATTACGTTGATAAGCTAAAATTACTTTGAGCAAGATTATGGTTTATAAACATTTTGTGGAAAGTGTTGGTCATGGTATGGTCGTCTGAGTGTTGTAAATAAAGCTAAGCTGTCCAAGATTGTGAATAAGGCAATTAAGATAATTGGTAAGACACAGAGACACTTGAATGATCTCCATCGATGTAAAGTCAAGGAAAAGGCTTTAAAGATAGTTAAGGATGTGTCTCACTCCCTACATAGTGAGTTTCAATTGTTGCCATCAAGAAGATGTTATAGGCAACTATATGCAATATGAAAAATGTATCAATCCTCTTTTGTGTCAAGTAGGGCTGTTGAAACGAATTTCAGTAATCGAATATAATTCGAATATTAAAAAAATGAATACTAATCGAATGTTTAAACTACTATTCGAATGGGATTTAAAAAAAAATTTATTCACAAATATATATTTTTTATGTGTTCACTATCTAACGCATTTATGCAGTTAAATACCGCTAGCTACCCCGACCCGCGTTTCCATCGGCTAATTCATATGAAACGAGACCGGCAGCAGGAGGTACGGGAGAAAGGGAAAGCGGAGCTGACAGCGATTGCGGAGGAAGGTTATGAGGAAGACGAGAACGGAGCAGCCAAGGTGAAGAGGACACAGTGTCAGGAGAAAACCGCTCTCTATGGGCGACCATTTTGGGAATGTCTTTAATGCTAATTTGTTTGGATACGTTTGTCTTTTCGACCAGTGACAACATACTTGTTCAAGATCGCACTTCCTCTAAGGTGTGTTTTAATGAAAAAAGAATAGTGAAATTGGAGGCCAGGGGATGTGTGTGCTGTGTGTAAGTATTGTATAACTAATGATGCGATCTAGGCAGCCCTCATACGAGAACAAAGAGAACTGTTGCGTTGACAATGAAATTGTTCATTAAAGTTGACAACTTTGTTAATTTTGTGTCTAAGCTTAATCATTAATTAGCAAGAAAGCTATCACCTGTTATTAAATAATTACATGTTTATTAGTAATACTGCAATGTCTTCTAGTGGACATAATGTAAAACAAGTCAACTATACGAGCTCATAGTGGTATTGGCAATGCATAAGCCCGTTTTTACAATGTGTGTAGATAGATACATAGTAAATATTAATAAGTCAAATTTGAGCATTAAATAATCGATTATAAATCGAATATTAAAAAAAATAATCAATGAAATTCGAATGGGATAATAGAGGACAATTGACAGCCCTAGTGCCAAGTGCTGTCAAAATCTTAAATATAAATTTAAAAATGTTTTAATTTTTACTTCTTTTTTTCTACTGTGTTGTGTATGTCCTGTAAAGCCAGAGACAATTTTCCACTATGTGGATAAAAAGTAAATATATGCTGTGCCTAGTGCAAAATCATGATATTGATTCAAATAAGTCAATGGTCCCTATTAACCATTTTTATGTACCTTGATATGGATCGGATTGATTTGTATGTCTCTTGTTCCCTATTTAGGAAACTAACACTAGCTGTCCACTTTGTAGTTAACTAAGAACTGCATATGTCAGCTGACTGTAAAAAGCAGGATGATGCTATTAAACTACATGAGTAACACTGCAATTCACTTCAGCTCCATTTCCAAGTTTATTCAGACGCTCCCTGTTTGAAATGAATTAAGTCCAGGTCACCAAAGATCTGCTTAGAGAATTACATCTAAATTTGAATAATGAATGAGAAATTTTGACCACAGCAGTTCATCTCCCGTTCTTCATCTCACAGTAATAATCTTTCTCGATGTGGTCTGAAATTGGCAGCGTAACTAAGTGGAGATACATTTAAATCAAACAAAAAAGTTTTTATAAAGGACAGAAGAGCGCTCAGCAGGAGCTCTGATTACTACAGAGGTGTGTAATGAGAGGAAAGTAGAAGAGATTGAGCTGTTGAGATCTCCTGTTGTGTGATGATTATTATAGACGCGCTGATGAAGAACAGATTTCACTCCTGAGTTTCTCACAGAGACACGGAGAGAGTCGAGAAGCTGTCAACATGATAAAACACTTGTCCTTTTAGTCATTCATATGGTGAAGGGAAACATTTCCTCATTGTCCTGTGTTTGGTTTTCATTAACATTTGTAAAACATCATGTTTCTGTAAAACAACCGAAAAGGAAGAAAATATATTTATCTACAAAGAATTGAAGAGTTCAGATGCAAAACCTTTTAAGTGCATCTGAAATGTTTTGCCATTAAACTGATATATTATCTGAATAATCTGAAGCCGGGATTAAGCGGAATTCAAGCGAAAGTATTTGATTAATGTCGAGCATTCACTTGATTTCATTATCTGCTGGCGTTTAGAGGCTTTTGCATCTAAGCTCCTCAATTATTTCTGTAGTTTATTATTGTTGTAAAACTAATTTTTCAATAAATCATTTGCTGTTTCAGAAACAAACAAAATGAGATGTCTTTATCATCACTATTGTTTCTCTTAGACAGCAATGAAATTAAATGGATGCCTCAAACTGTTCACAGATTTACAGTCTTATATTCCTGTTTTAGTGGTTTGCATTTGGCTAATTTTGTCTTTGCATTTCTCCTAGTGTTTTAGTTTAATCATTCAAGACAACGCCTCTTTTACACATTCCTTACAGTAAATTAGCATACATTTTACATGATCTTACCATATTTATATTCATTTATATTTATACTTTATATCAGCAGTCTGTATTTTTCTTGTTTGAACTTCTGTAGCAAACCCTGACAGTCATGCAGTTGGGTGATTCTCGCGAAATTAGACTTATGAGGTGTCATAAAACATTTTGATAAAAAAAGAAATGCAAAGTAAGAGTATCAAAATGCGAAGCATACAGTTACAAACATCTCTTCATGTAATATTTTGCACATGATTTCAAATGACATCATACAAACCAATTTTGTTGTTTTTCACACATTTAACTCTTTCACCGCCAGCATTTTAAAAAAAAGTTGCCAGCCAGCGCCAGCGTTTTTCATGATTTTCACCAAAGTTTAATGCCTTCCAGAAAATGTTCTTCTTTAAATATACAAACATGCAATATATCAAATGAAAGAACAGACCCTCTGCTTTCAAACAAAAAACCAGTTTCATCCTACCTTCAGTGGTTCTTTTGTAACCAGCTTTTGGATATGGGATATGGGTAGGTTTCTGCAAAAACACCACAATTAATTAAATTTTTGTGACAGAATTTTCATAGAGATCCCATTCAGAGCGATCTTTAAAACAGACACGGACATGCAGCCACTTGCCATAGGGTAATACTTCCGGGTTTAAAAGGTTGCGGAAGGGCGCCACCTGGTGGATAATAGCGGTATTGCGGAAAGACGGAAAATCTCGTCATTGACAGGGAAGCGTTTTCTTGATTGACGAGATGGTGGTGAAAGAGTTAAGGGGAAAATTTTCATTACCACAACGTGTCCATGACTGGATTTGGGTTCTTTGACATGGAAATATTTATAATTAAAAAATCTAAAAAATAAAAAGCTTCAGTGGATGTTATACTTTAAACATTTACAGTAAAGAAACATGTGGTATTTGGTGATCACTGGTAAATGTAAAGACAATAATAAGGAATATGAATGTGTCCAAGACCAATTTTCTCATCCTCCACAACAATTTTCAATAATTTTTTAAGCCCTCAAGGAACTAACCTTTTCAAAAAAAAATTATTGGAAGGGACTAGGGGTGTAACGATTCATTCGTTTTCTCGATGCATCGATTACAAATCCTGCCAATGCATATGCATCGATCTTGAAACCTGGATTTTTTAATCGTGAATCGTTTGTTTCGATTTTATATTTAAAGATCGAATGAATCGTGATTATATAACGAATACGATGGATAATAAAAAATATATAAATAAATTTTTAATTAGTTACATCTGCGACGTAAAATGAGCAGTGGATTACGTCACTACTCTTCAATTTGCGGCGCGCCTGTTTGCTGTCATTTGAATAAACGCAGAAGACAGTGTACAAATGGAGGGACACGAAGGAGAACAACACACCAGCCAACATGCGATCAAAGGTTTGAGATTACTTCAGTTTTCACGAAGTAAATTGAAAGATTGTCCGAAGGCCGTTGCAGTTTGCAGACATTGTAGAAATAGCTGAGTTAAAATACATTGGAAATACAACGAACCTTAGCAATCATCTCCGCAGATGCCATGCCATTAAGATAAATGCACTTAAAGCAGCTAGTATTTTAGGGTCAGAGGTGAGAAGTGCTACTCCTTTACAGACTTTGCTGTATTTCCTAAATGTTCAGGAAATGTATGCAATGTTTACAATAAAAGCTTATGGTGCATTGAATATGTAGAATAGTATTATTTTTCTTGGTTTACTTGCTTTAATGTATTTTGAGTCCTAAGAAGTTAAGCTATTAAACTAAAGTCCTGAATCTAGTTATTGAAAATCTATTAAATGGTCATGAATTTCCCAAATATTTCTTTTATTTGCTAAGATGCAGATGTATACTAATATTTATAGAACAGAATCGTTAATATTCGAATCAAATCTAATTTGATTGTTAATCGAATCGAATTGAATCGTTCTGGTTAGCAAAAATCGTTTTTGAATCGAATCGGAAACCTTTGAATCGTGAATCGAATCGATTCGCTGTCTACCCAAAGATTCACAGCCCTAGAAGGGACATAATTGACTGTGACACTCAAGATGGCTACCAGGTAAGCAGTTCTTATTTTTCTCTCCAGATAAAAGTTGAAATTTTGTTTGTAATAGTACCTAGACAAACATGAGTTTGTAAATGCATATATTTAATGTAATATCATGTTGTGGTAATGATAATTTTTGGTAATGATAATCTAAAAAATGTAAATAATTCTATAGGAAATATTTTTTCAATCCTCTCAAAATAATGGTTATAGTAAGCTCAGACCTTAAAAATTGGCTTCAAGGGCTTTTTAAAAAATTCTGATGCTGGACACCTTCTAAGTCTGGATTTCGTGAGAATCACCTCTTGACCAAACAACGTTTTATTAGATAAGTTCAAACCAAACTCTATGGAAATAATCACAATTTGCATCTTAAACATTAGACAGTAGCTGTGTTTCCATTAACTTTAAAATTGCGCATATTGACATTGCTCATTGAAAATACGGCCAATGGAAACAACGTCAATTTCACAAAAACTCACATATATTGAAAAAAGATTTAAAAAAATCATAAAAAGTTGATCGCATAAGATGGTTTTTCAGACAACTCGGAAAACTTGTATTTTACAAAACTGGAAATGGTTTATTCTCATTTTCTGGTCACCTGATGCAATTAAGTCACATAATTGTTATTTGAAGATGACGCAGTATGTACTAAAATGTATCAGAAACACCTAAATACGTGTCTGCCTCCAAATATAAGAGGATTCCTGCCAATATCGTCTTTTTATTTCTTGTGATTTAAAATAATTTACTATTGCCTTCAAGAAACACCTATACTCCTATGGGCTTTCATTGGCATTAATGTTTGGATACTCTTAAATGTACGTCTCCTTTTATTAAAAATAATGCCTAGTGCGGTGGATGTTATATTAGTAAACCTACTATCATCCATTGATTATAATTGCGAGAGGAAAACTATGTTGTCAATCGCATTCAGCCTTTGGTCGACATTTAGAAAATAATGTTAAAGTTTTGTGCAAATCTGCAATGGAAATGCAGTTAGTAATGTCTAAACATAAGGCTTCACAGAGGACTTGGGCAATTTGGCATCTAGATAGTAAACTGTTTAAACAACTCCTGGTGAAGAGATTTGGCCGATTTAGCCCTCTGCGTGTGTTCGACTTGATGAAACTCTTCTATAAACAATGCATGAAATAAACGCACTATCTCTGTCAAAATGTTGCGATTGGCCCGAAGTGCCAGCGGTTTCTGACCTCATCCATGCTCATACTGATAATCCAATCCTCTGTTCACACATAGCATGGTACTATTAAATTACTGGGTATCTTACAACTTCACTTACTGGTAAATTGGCAGAACTGATTTACCAGTATTTTTCTAAATGTTCGTGTTCATTTTACACATGATCTCTTAACTGCAATTTACCAGTAAAGACTGTATGTGTGAACGCAGGTAATGAAGCAGAACTCCATTAAGTCTTTAGAGGTAAAAAAAACCCTTATCTGTATGCACTGACATTCGCCTACTTTCTTTCACCCATCCTCACCTGCATCTGTACATGCGTGTCATACACATGGATCACATCCAGGGTCAAGGGATGTGCCATGTCATGCATGTCCTGTATCAGGGCTGGATGAAAACACAGGGTCACACATGTGATACGCATCAGTGCCGTTCATCACCGCAGCAGCTGCATTAGCTTTCAGCTGTGAGCGTTTTTATATTGATTCTGTCTTAGAGGTTCTGATGTAAAGCAGTGCCTTAAAACAAAACACAACACAATGAATCCGTCGCTAGCAGATGAGTTAAATTAGCAGGTTAATGGAATAAATCACATATGTGATTAATGCATCCAATTAAAAAGATGTTAGAACAGAAAACTGAATCTTCCCCCTCAATTGTACGTCTCTCGCATTTAAAATTTGCAAGGTTTTATCAGACCGCAGGGAATTGAAGTTGTATTTTTAAAGTGCTAGGTTCCCACAATGAGGATTTTTTGCAAGTGTGTGAGGTTTATAAGAATGAATCTTCATTGCATTTACATTTATTTATTTAGCAGACGCTTTTATGCAAAGCGACTTACAAAGAGAGCATTTAACTTTACATTTGTTTAAACAATTGCTAAAACAATGTTATTTTGTGTATTTGGTCTAATACTGTGCTTGCATGGTGTATAATTAAAAATAGGGGTGCACTGATATATTGGCCGATGATGCTTGCTATGCTTCTCAATGAATTACAGTGAAATGCCGCTACATCCAAAAGCCAGAGGGCGCTCTCGTGCAGAAACTCAATATGGGCTGCAGACGAAGAACCATTACACACGCAGCTATGACATGCAGCTCCAAGAAATTCTCCACTACTCCTAAAACCTGTGTTTGAATCATGATTTAGTCAGTAGTAAAGTCTTTAAATGTAAAAACATAGACAACTTACAGGCTAAGAATCAGAAGCGGGCAGAATTATGATAATGTCGGTCTCGTCTACATCACCAATTCCAGGAAGTAAACTGTTGCCTACAAACGTGTGTTTGTTGTAGTCCAAAAAAAGAGAGATTTACATTGGAGATGATAACTCACGTCATCCTTTACTTTGGGATTTGTACCTTTTGCATATCGTTAACATGTTTACACAACAAAGGAAATGTAAAAATGTGAATCAGACAATAGGTGCTCTTTAAAATTTGCACCAAAATTGTCTGCGCTTATGTAAAATCAAAAAGTGTTCATAAAACAAAACCACATTGATGAGAAGAGCAACAACAGTAACAGCTGCCTGAGAAAAACAAGTACTGTAATATAGCCAAAATCACCTCATATATCCGCTCATCAATGTAAATACTGTGATTTTGTCAGACAATGTCGGGTTTATAAGTTTGGATTTTAGCAGCAGTCAAAGAAACAGCTGGTTGGATTAAACATGAAGTGTTTGTGTTTTGTGACTGTGTTGTGTTTAGTCAGAACAGATCATGTAAAACATCCAATTAAGTTGTGTTAAAATGCAATATAATGTGACGGATCAAAGAGTAGCAGTGAAAGATTTCAGGTACCAACAGACAAGACTATAAGTCACTCGAGTATAAGTCTCATCAGTTGCTTTTTGAACAGGAAAAAACAAATATAGGTCGCACTGGACTATATGTCACATTTATATAGCAAATGATTTTACAAAATTCAAGGCAAAAGGCAAGTTATTTAAAGGGATAGTTCGGCCAAAAATGATATTAAACCCATGATTTACTCACCCCCATGCTGTCCGAGTTGCATATGTCCATCGTTTTTCAGACAAACACATTTTTGGATATTTTAGAAAATGTTTTAGATCTTTCAGTTGATTAAATGTAATGTTACGGGGTTCACGACCTTCAAGTCCAAAAAAAGTACGTCCATCATTCAAAAATTAAATCCAAACGGCTCCAGGATGATAAACAAAGGTCTTCTGAGGGTAATCTGCGCGGTGTTGTAGAAATTTCCATATTTAAAACTTTATTAACGAAAATAACTACCTTCCGGTAGCGCCGCCATCTTAGACTCCACTGTATTCAGGAGAGAGTATTAGCGTAGTGTACGCACTTTTCTTAGTGACATATGACAAATCCGGAGGGCGGGGGCACAGACCAGCAGCAGAGTAACCTCCGTAAGTTGCCTAAAGCTCTGATCTTGAATGCGGACGCGACTAAGATGGCGGCGCTACCTGAAGGTATTTTTTTTCGTTTATAAAGTTTTAAATATGGATATTTCTACAACAACAGAAGAAGAGCTTTGTTTATCACCCTGGAGCCGTTTGGATGTATTTTGTGAAGGATGGACGCACTTTTTTTGGACTTGAAGGTCGTGGACCCCATAACTTCACATTTGATTAACTGAAAGATCTAAAACATTTTCTAAAATATCCAAAAATGTGTTTGTCTGAAAAACGATGGACATATGCAACTCGGACAGCTTGCGGGTGAGTAAATCATGGGTTTAATATCATTTTTGGCCGAACTATCCCTTTAACTAAACGATGGCAAACAGAACAGCAAGTTAAATAGGTGTCATACATGTTAACGTAACATTACCATTTATTCACCGAACACAAAAGCCTATCGAACATACCTGGGATGATGAACAGGCCAAATTAACACTATAAGCCAAATGAAGTCTTTCCACATCACTGAATCCATTGAATTACATAAATACCAGAAGCAGCATAGAGCGGGGTCTCGCGGCTGTAGACGGTAATGGTTTCTCTTGGTTCATATGAAATAATTTTGATGTATAAGTCGCACATGACTAAAAGTTCCAGGACCCGCCAAACTATGAAAAAATTACGACTTATAGTCCGGAAAATACGCTATATGCTATTAGCGTATGACGTCATCAATGCCACAGTCTCTCAAAATTCACACTGCTTAAGATGTAGTTGTTATATTTTGTGTATATTTTGTTTTGTTTAAGGCCAGTTAAGCCTGTTAACAAGCAAATAAACATCTTGTTCCTATACTTCCTTATACTTTCTTGTCTGTTGCTTAAACAAAGAAAACAACAATATTGATATCAATCCATTTGCTTGTAAAAAAACTAGAAGTAGGAATTGAATTGACCATGAAAATCCCAACTTCAGCACCTGTATATTACGCTGTATCCTAACAAAGCATGTGAGACAATAAAAGGATCAGTGGATAAAGCATCTCTTCTCCATCCTAAACAATTGTGATGTGTGATGAGACGTATTGTCAATGCCTTTGCATCCACCCCAATCCACATTATTTATTATTAAACGGACAATATCATCTGACACTGGCTGTGATTGCATTTTGGGGACAGTGTGACGGTGATGTCTGTCTGTTTATATGCAAGTCAGAAAATAAGCTAAAGTGTGGATCAGACTTACAATCACAAACACACATAAAAAAACGCATGCAGACATTTTGTGTATTTACTGTATGTGTGTCTGTGTGTGTCTGTGTGTTATATGCAGTGTATAGAGAAAGCTCACAATTTCTATCATAAACTAATCAACAGTCTGGCATTAATCATAGTTACTCTTCGGCCTTGCTGAAATGGTATTTTCTGAAGGCTTTTTTGCTCTTATGGGAACTTTTTGCCTTTCACAGGCACTCGATGGACACATTTTTCACTGTTGTTCTGTAACTTGAGATATATGAACACAAATGTGATTGGTCTTATATATCTCAGAGTAGTTTTAGCAGTCACGTCCTCTGTGGTTGTGCTTTTCCAGCATGACTTATAAACACGTTCTGACAGCTTCATATCATTTCTGACTGGTGGATAAACGGATCAGCTGGTTTAATGAAAGTGTCCGCAGCGATCTGACGTAAAACCCCTCAGACTGTTTGGATGTTTCATATATAAATGTCGAGGTCAACTGTTAAACCGTGTGAATCACTGATTCTGACCTTAAAGCATTATATAATTTTAGCATTTACATAATTATGTTTTTTATGTTATGAAGTTAACCTTAAAAAGCATTTGCAGCCTGTTTTACTTTCATGGACTGATAAAAATGTCTTAAATTGGTTTCTACTTACAGTGAAACCTAACTGATAAAGATAAACTGATTTTTGCATTGAGCTTTCAAATTCAACACTGTTCCAAAGTATTGACTCTATAGGAAAACAATGTAAATAAGCACTATGCAAATAAATGTGACTTGACTTTAGAAGAAGTAAAAATAGAAACACAGGGCCATTGTTGTAAATTTAAAATATAAAGGAATAAAGTGAATGTCTGTGGTTTATTTAGAAATGGTTGACTTTATATTGTTATCGCTGACTTTTGATTGCCGACTTTGATATGTTAGTAAATATGAGCACAGTTGGAGACATTTGTTGAGATCTGTGAGATTATTGGGATCTTAGGGAAAAACACATCTCTATTTGATTTCTGATTAATTTTATTAGATATATTAAATGTCTCATTTGAGTTTCAGGAAGACTATAATGAGCCAAAAATTACCTGAATTTATTTCATCTATAGATTTACAAGTAGGCTAAACTGTGAAAAGTGAAAAATTGGATCAACACAAAAGTTCAATTTTCACACAGGCTTTGTATTTTTCTTCATTTCCTCACATAACAAATTATAAAAGCATTTAATGAAAACAAACGGTGATTGTTGGTTAAGTTCAGTTTATGTTTTCACCCAACAAAAAAAAAGTCATGGGAGTCCTTGATTCACCAATTTTTCAAGTTCGCTCCAACTTAGTTTTCGTAATCGATCTCAGAAAAGTTCGTAAAAAACAGGCTACACTGTGAAAAGTGAAGAATTTGATCAACTTAAAAAGTTACATCAATTTGTAATGCATAAAAAAACATTAATTTTGTGTTACAAATTGAAATATTTAAGTTGATTTAACTCTTTACAAAGTATATACTTATGTAGTAAAGTCACTGGTTAGCAGGTAAAGTGTTTATAGCACATATGGACTTTATTTGATGTGTAGATACCAGTGATGCGCGGGTTGATCCAAAATGAGCGGGTGCCGATGGTCACCTAGGGTTACGAGTCATCCAAAAATATTTTTAATGATATTCGGGTTGATCGGGTCGTTTGAAATACAGATGCCAAGTAACTATTTTAAGCAATTACTACTTAAAAAAAAAATGCGGACTAGGAAGCGGGTCGGGTAAAAAAAAATTTACAGTGCGAGTTGTGGGCGGGTTAGTTGAAAACGTCAGTCAGGTACAGGTTGTTTATACATTGACCAGTGCATCACTGGTTGATACGTATACTCTAAACCAGGTTGCACGCACAACGTTTGCGAGTTGCCTCAATTTTAATATTTATATTTTTTATAAGCTTAGCTTCTATTGTGCGTGTAAAATAAAATAAAATCACGAAGCAGAAAAGTTTTGGGTAGACTATATATACAGGGTAGACTTTTTAAGCACATGTGCAAAACTGTTCGCTTTAAATGTTTATATCTTCTGTATGTGAATGTTGATTCATACCAAAACGCTTTTTTGCATAGTTGTGTTTGACAAATGAAAACGTCTCTGGTTACGTATGTAACTGTTGTTCCCTGAGAAGGGAATGAGACGCTGCGTCTCCCTTGCCATACTTCCTGCGCCCCTGTAACGCCGTCTTTGACAATATTTCAGATAGTTATATACTTCCTGGCCCCCACATCACCCTGTCTTTGTCGTTAAGCCTCACCATTGGTTGAATTTGATATACACATTCAGACGCACTTACCCCTGGAGGCGTCCCCAAAGTGTCACCGCAGTGACGCAGCGCGTGTTCCCTCCAAAGAGAACTGTAACAATGTATCTTAAATAGGAAACACAATATAACCTTGCTCTCACTTGAAATTTATCCCCACATTTAGTCCTTGAATTTGAGGGTATTGGAACTGGAAAGTCATTGAAAGGTTTTTGAATTTGAAGTTAACTTGGGTAATGGAAGTGGAACCCTGTATATATAAAAAAGTAGCCATCCAGATTATCCATTATGGTAGCCCTTGCTCACAAAAAAGGTCTGAGACCCCTACTCTACACTGTCAGAAAAAATGCCAAAAATGGCCCCTAGCTGTAACTCGGGTGTTAACCTTTCAAAAAGTTACACTTATGCACCCAAAGAGTTAATATTAGTAACTCAAAGGTGCATATACACTCTAAAAAACAAACGGTGCTATATAGCACCAAAACAGTTGCTTTGGATCGTAACGATAGAAGAACCATTTTTAGTGCCATATAGCACCAGTGAAGAACCAGTGAAGCACCAGTGAAGCACCTGTGTAGAACCATATAGTGCTATGTAGAACCATATGTGGTGCTATATGGCCCCTATATGGTTCTACACTGGTGCTTCACTGGTGCTTCACTGGGGCTTCACTGGTTCTTCACCGGTGCTATATGGCACTAAAATGGTTCTTCTATCGTTACGATCCAAAGCAATTGTTTTGGTGCTATATAGCACCGTTTGTTTTTTTAGAGTGTAGTTACCAGATATCTGTACCTACAGTAAATGGGATCTATTAAAAAAACTTGCCCCAGTGACAGCATAGTCATCCTCTCTATACACTGATAATCTCACCACAGACGGTTGCTCGTGTGTTACGCCGATGTCACATCTGACACATTACACACTTTCTGTTCCCAACACAAGAGACCGGCACAAAATTTCTCTCTTTGAATCTCACGCTACCCTGGATTTGGGCTCATCCAGCTGAGAACACAGGAACAGCAGATGGTTCTGCTGGTTCTAGGCCTGCAGTAATGAATTCATCTCCAAAACAAATCAATTCATGAGTTTCACAGGGAGCAGATCACAAACACATCACTGGAGAAATGATGACGGTGGTGGTGTTGTGATCCGGGTTATGTTGGAAAAGTTTGGATGGATTCCTGCGCTACGAGCCAGAACTTCAGTGCCGCCCAGAGGGAACTGAATGTGAATAATGTGTTTTATTAGCCAAAGATAGTCTACAAGTGTAGAATCGGCTAATAATAGGACAGAGAGAAAACAAAGGCTTTTTCATTTAGAGTTGTGGTGTAAATAGAAAATATATCTTATTATTTTTGCACCGAAACACTGCTGTTGATAAGTTAAACCATACAGTACATAAGCATCTTGGGGGGGGGGGTGTTGGGGGGACATGTCCCTCCCTATTCTTGCCGGCTCCCTGAAAGGGGACATTTCACAAGATTTTTTTAAGATGTCAAATAAATCTTTGGTTTCCCCAGTGTGCATATGCAAAGTTGTAGCTCAAAATATTATATAGATTTATTGTAGGATGTTAAAATAGCCACTTTGTAGGTGTGAGCAAAAATGTGTGTCCTTTAAAATGCAAATGAGATGATCTCTGCACTAAATGTCAGTGTCGTGGTTAAATAGTGCAGACTAATGGGCAGCATTATCCCCTTCTGACATCACAGGGGGAGCCAAATTGCAATTAGCTATTTTTTCACATGCTTGCAAAGAATGGTTTACCAAAACTAAGTTACTAGGTTGATCTTTTTCACATTTTCTAGGTTGATAGAAGCATTCAGGACCCAATTATAGCACTTAAACATGAAAAAAGTCAGATTTTCATGAAATGTCCCCTTTTAAATAATGTTTTTTATATTTGTGTAAATACTAAAACAATACAAATGCAAATGAGGCACACAAGTCTGATGAGAGAGATTGAAGTGTCCTGTAGTTGTGAAACTCCAGTAAGTTGGCTGTCAAAGCTTTTTTGTTTACTTTAAACATCAGATGAAGTGATTCTTTTCTCTTTAATACAGATGATGCAGAGCCATTATTAAATTAATCATGGCAAAAAATGATGATAACCAATGTATCTGTATGATTCTGCAATGTTAGCGATTTATAAGAGTCGTTATGTTTAAAATTGAGTTCAATTTTGACTGAATTGTTAAACAAGTTCAAAAACATTGAAATAAATAAATGGTTTTGAAGAAGAATAGTATGCTTTTCTCACACGTATCAATTTTGGCCTGTTTTATTTGTCTCCTTCAAAAATGGCTCTGGATACATTTTATGTTAATTGTCCCCCTCTACTGTCAGATTAAATTTACACCCATGCATTTAAGATCCTAATTACCTATCATTGCTTAATGTAATAGTTTGAATGAGATTTACAATAAAATTAAGCACTATATAAATCTAAGATGCATGCATGTGTGTGTTAGATCTGCACTGTAAAAAAAACTTTGCTGCCTTAAAAATTTTTGTTTAAATCAACTTAAATTTACAAGTCATGTCAACAGAGATGAGTTGTCACAACTTATAAAATATAGTTGAGAAAAGTCAACTTAAATTTATAAGTTATAACAACTTGTCTGTAGTTATAACAACTCCTCTCTAATCAAGATAAATAATAGTAAGTTGAAATGACTGATAAATCCGAGTTGATTCAACAAAAAATTGTAAAGCAGGAAATATTTTTTTACAGTGTGTGTTTTCATGTCATGTGCAGAGACTGTATGTAATTTATACATTTATACAAATGCAAGAAATGCTAAGCCCACCCAAACAACTGTCTTGCCCACCGAATTACAATTTAGCGAAAGACATTGTTCATATTTTATTTTTTAATACAATTTATAGATTGTATAAAAGCAACCTGAGGCAGGCTATGTTAAGGGTGATGTATACGGTCATAACCAATCAGAAAATGTCAGCATTTTTCTGTTTTATTGGCTGAAAGCAACATGATGCGGAGTGATGAGATTTAAAAGCAAAATTACTTGTGTGCAGTATGTAGCTTTTAGCCTGTGGTTCACGATGATCCAGAAAAACTAAATTTTCCACAGCTCCTGCTTCAGAAATGAATCCGTCTCCCTCCACCTTAATTCCCCAAAATCATGTTATAGGACTTGACTTAAAATGCATCGTCCTAGTAATTGGAGTCCATAGCTATAATTTAATGATGGATGGTGCGTTCGTTTCTCGGGTCGGAAATTACTAAGGGCTTTGGGCAAAAATGCAACCAAGATGAATAAAGATGCCCCCTAAATTCAAGTGCTAAACGTGACCCTTTGCAATAATTTAAAGATTTATAATGACTGTCATGATCAAAATAAAATGTGAAAATGAAGGCATTCGATTTTGATATGTTAAGTTGCATTAGATTACTTTATAGACATTATTTTTTCAGCGTTGAGAATTACAACCAATCACAGTCGCGCCTATTCAGCGGGTGAATGTAATGGCCAATCAGTGGTGTTTAAATGAGTTTTGGTGCAAATAAAAAAATTTGGTAAAAACCTTCATGCCTTCAATGAGTTTATCAAAAAGAACAGCGTGAAGATGCAAATAAAAGATTTATACTGTAAAGTCAGACGACTTATACTGTAGCAGAAGTGAGTCATTCATGGTTTCTGTGTTGTTTGGTAGCTTTCTTCATATTTGTTTTATTCCCTTTTTTTATTTGTTTTTACAACCCTTGTAATTCATAAACTTTCTTAGCTTGTTAATATGCCAAGCAAAAACACTGTTTTTTAAAAGTATGCTAAGTTTGTGCAAAAACATGAATCTCACAATTTTGTATATTGCCCATCTGCCAGTCCACCCTTCTATAGCTGGCAAGAAAAAAAACGACCCTGCTGTGGTCTATAAATCGGAAACGCCAAGGCACTCGAAAATATAATGGACCATAAAAAATCTTTATTTTCACATGTCTTTAAATTTAAAACAAGTCACAAATACAAAACAAGCTTTCATCAGGCTGTAAATCACTGTACATGATTTGCATACATCTGTAATAAAAAATTGAGTTCCTGTGTTGTTTTTCTGTAATTGCACGTCTGTTCATTGGATGTTGAAAACACCACAGCATGCACGGTGGTCTAAATTTGGGGTTTTTGTAAGCAGTGAATTGCATCCTTGCACACGGGCATCTGCTGAATCCAGTAAACACTAAACATCCAGAACCCTTCACTCAAATCTGGCGGCAGGCCGTCGGCTGACATTGTTTTCTGTTTGCGGTTTTCACCGCTGGCTGCTCAGTGGATGAGAGATAAAAGGTTTTACTCTGTCCGTGCTGGGAAATGGCAGTCGTCAGAGTTCATTCTGCTCTGAGCTGAAGGGATTTGGCCTGATGTAGTAGTGATGATGGGAGCGACTGCCCCACTTTCAGGCAAAGCCTCATGGGAAGAAATTCTGTGGGCTTTCTGTCAACGGTAAACACAATCCAGCACGACGCTCGGCAACCATGACAGCGTTGCCATGGGAACAGGCCCGGTTCTGCCGTTTCCGCTGCGTGCGCTTGTGACGAGAGAGTTTCTGCTTTTGACCCAAAAATAATAACTATACATTTTGAAAGCGTGAGTGTGGAAGATAGCAGAACAGAGATCTGTGGTTACAAGTGTGCGGTGAAATGGATGCTACAGTAGCATAGCAACACCAAACAGCAGTAACGTCATTTATCACGTGAACTTTTGCTAGACTCCGCTTTAAAAACCATTACTGATCTTTCCTAGCTTAGTAAATGTTGCCATCCATCATATTATTAGACAAGCATTTGCTCTTTTTTATGCAATTAGGTTGGATAGTTTTAATATAAACTTAACAGGAATGATAAAAAAATCTACATAAAAAACATCAGGACGTATATAAGTTGTTTGATGTTTGACAGAAATGTGCATGAAAACATATGCATTCACACCATATTGTAATTACCGTTATTACAAGATTTCATTTTGTGAAAAGCAGTCAGGTCCTCATACAACTCATAATTACAGGTTGTAGACAGGAAGTTTTTCTGTACCATGTGACCCGTCTTCTTCCAGCAAAGAAATTTTAGCCTGATCTCACAGGAATTTATAGGTATTTTACAAGTTGGCTAATTCTTATTAATTCATAAGAAGTCATTCATACAAAAACATATGATTACCATAAAGTCATAAAAATGATGAAACCCAACCCCAACGTCACTGGGGCAAAGCTGATCATACAAAATGTATGAATATGGTTGTACGAATGAATACGAATTAGCAACCTCATAAAATACTTTTGTAGTAAAATGTAAATATAAAGTTGTGTATTTTACATATGCCAACGATATTCTTTTGTGCAAATTCATATTGTTACTGTTACTATAGAAATGTATAATTTCCAGTCTGAGGGCATGAAAAGCTTCAAAGTAAACATTACATGGTGTCTTCGTGAAACTACAGTAATTACGATACGACAAGTGCAGCATATGAAATATTTTTATGTTATATCAGGGTATGATGAATTGTATAGCTTACAGCAGTGATTCAACATTAGCTGATTTAATCTATCATAACAAACCAGAGATAAAATAATAAAAAACAAACGTATCGAACAGTGAATATGAGAAATCGCAGCACTCACTGACATAAGTTTATCTCTTTCAATGACATGCAAGTCTTTGTATTAATGTTTGTTTTCTTTCCCAGGGAAATGTGTTGGCAGACCGTCAGGGAGCATTAAACAGTGAGGTATTTATGTTGCATATCATATAGCTTGATATATAGCATATAATAATGCATCTCACAACTTGATCTGCTCCTTTCGGTCAAAAGATCAGGGCCTGTATTCATAAAGAATCTTAATGCAAAGAGTAGCTCCTACTGCAACCTGATCTCACGAATTTCCGTGGCATAGTCACGGAATTTTGTGCTCATTTTTCCGTGGCATTCTCACGGATCTCCGCATTTTTCCGTGGCCCTGCGACGGACTGTCTTTTTCCGTGGAATTCTCACGGATTGGTTACTCAACTGTTTTGTCCTATTTTCTTACCATTTTCGCTTCGGTTTAGGGTTAGATTTACATGAAATGACATCCCTACCCAAACCCAACTCTAACCCCAACGCCAGGCGACAATTGTTTAAAGTTTAGAAAATATAAAAGAATAAATCAGAAAAAATTATATAAACCAATAGTTAAAGTGACATACTAATGCAAACACCAAATCTAACCCTAAACCAAAGCGAAAATGGTTTGAAAATAGGAAAAAGCAGTTGAGTAACCAATCCGTGAGAATGCCACGGAAAAAGACAGTCCGTAGCAGGGCCACGGAAAAATGCGGAGATCCGTGAGAATGCCACGGAAAAATGAACACAAAATTCCGTGACTATCCCACGGAACTTTGTGAGATCATGTTGCAACCTCCTACTGACGCAATTCTTAGAAAAATTATTACAAATATGGGCGTTTACTCTTAAAATTAATGAAAAAATCCTAGTAAAGAAAAAAGTAATTCAGAAAGCATCTTAACCCTTAAAAGAGGTCTTAAGGTCAAAATTGTTACAGTAGGAGAACGGACAAGGATTTAAGATGTTTTTTTTAACAACCAGGAAAGTGGACAAAACACGAAGACGGAGACAAATAATGTTGCACACAATGCATGACAGTAAGTTAATAACATGCAATACATAGATTGTACAGGAATCATGTTTGTGACCGATCTTATTGGAGACATAAAAATATAATATAGCGCCAGAAATAAAAGTAATCACTAAATTAACTACGGTAACAGATTCGGTAACTAGAAAATATGCAACTATGCAGCAAAAATTATTTAGGTCTGTTACAGACTATAAGCAAAGTAATCACACAAATTATATATTGTATATTTTCTCAATTTTTATGTATTATATATATATATATATATATATATATATATATATATATATATATATATATATATATATATATATATATATATATATATATATATATAATAGGTAAAAGTATACCTGTAATTTCAAATTGATGGCTAATAATAGACCCTACACTTAAAAGCACTCGTTTTTTTCTTTCTTCAAAAGATTGTGTCACACGTAACAACGGGGTCAACCCCACCTCCTCACTAAGATAAAAGTTTTTGTCTTTTCCTTACTCAGAGTTGCTTTCAGATCAGTCCCGAATCACTCTTAAGCTAAGACTCCTACGTAAAAGTTTTTAAGCTAAATTAAGAGTTTTCTGAGAGGACTCTTAGAACCTTTAAGAATACAGGCCCTGAGATTCAAGATTTGTGACCCGTGCTGGCAAAATGAGTCAGAATGAGCAAATTTTCTTTTTTGAAATCTAAAAAATGACAGAGCTACACGTGTTTAAAGTTTATAGAGTCAGCAAAGTAAATTTTGTGAAAATCGAGTTAAAGATTTTAAAGGGTTCAAAAGCAAAATCACTGCATCCATTAAAATCACTGGCAAAACTAATAGATTCAGCACACGCACACAGTCAAAAAACTATATATACAATATCTATATTGTTTGATTGACATTGAGATACAGACAGTTTTAAAATCTACTGTAATGCAAGGATCTATAACGTTACACATCAGATCCCCAACTGTTAATTAAACATTCACTTAAGACATAACAGATTATATCTGCGTGAATTCTTGTCAAAACAGATATTTTTAAAACTGTAATTCTGTGTGTGTATATATCGGGTCGTGCACTTGTGTATGTGTGTGCATGCTTCGAATCTGTCAGTCAGCGTGAGAAAGATCATTTTCATGTCTTATTGCTCTTTATAACTATTTTAACATCAAGCAAGTCTTGCACTTTATTTTCTAATTCCTTCATGTTTTAAAACAGAAACCAAAATGTCAGACGCGCATTTGGATGGACATGCATGCAAAAAATGACTATAGTTTTTTTTTCAGTAAAAATATTTTAAAAAGTCTTAAATTAAGATGTATTTTCTTGATGAGCAAAATGACCTAGGAAAATAAGTCAAGTTTTTAGACAAAATATAAATGTAATATAACAAGCAGAAAATTATAATAATGATAATAAAATCTGTCAAAGGAATAAGAAAAAATTTCTTGAATTAAGTGTTTATAAATTTTTTTAACTTATTTCAAGAAATAAATATATTCCATTGGCAGATATATTTTTTGAAAAAAAAAAAAAAACATTAAGTTAAATTAGTGCTTAAAACAAGCAAAAAAATCTCCCAATGGAATATACTTTTTTTTCTTAAAATAAGTTTACTTTTTTCATAAACACCTAATTCAAGAAATAATTTATTTATTTATTGCTTGTTTTAAGCACAAATTTGCTTTAATTTATATTAAATGTATAATTTGTCTAAGAAATACTTTTTTTCTTAAAATAACTTTTCTTTTTTCATAAACACTTAATTCAAGAAATAATTTATTTATTTATTTATTTATTGGTTGTTTTAAGCACAAATTTGCTTAAATTTATATTAAATTTATAATTTGTCTAAGAACTACTTATTTTCCTAGGTCATTTTGCTCATCAAGAAAATACATCTTCATTTAAGAATTTTTTATATTTTTACTGAAAACAAGAAAAAAACTAAGTAAGAAAGTAATTTTTTGTCTAGTTTAAAAAAAAAAACGTTAAGTTAAATTAGTGCTTAAAACAAGCAAAAATATTTGCCAATGAAATATACTTTTTTTTTTCTTAAAATAACTTTTTTTTCATAAACACTTAATTCAAGAATGAATTTATTTATTTATTTATTGCTTGTTTTAAGCACAAATTTGCTTAAATTTATATAAAATTTATATTTTGTCTATAAACTAGACTTATTTTCCTAGGTCACTTTGCTCATCGAGAAAATACATCTTAATTTAAGTATTTTTAGATATTTCTACTGAGAACAAGACAAAAATACTAGAGCATTGGGAGCGCTATTATGAAGGCTTAATGTACTTATTTAAAACCTTAATTCTGACCAAAATGTATACTTTCTTTTTCTGTAGCTCAAAATTACACTGTGTGTATTCAGACTCATTTTGCCAGCACCCTAGCGTTTCTGAAATTTGTCTCTGTAAGTGAATTCATGGTCATGGCACACTGTAAAAAAATTCCGTAGAAATTTCAATGTTATTGCAGCTGGGTTGCCGGTAATTTACCGTAGATTTACATTTATGTTATTTACTGGAAAGAGTTTGTTCAAAGTTAAATACATTTTAAATATTAACAAGTCTTTATCTTTACAGAATAAAACTATACAATAACAGCCTCATGCAAAGCATTCTAGGGACCAGAAATCATCATCAACCTTTTTCTGTTTTTTGCTTCAGATTTTGTTTTCCAGAATGTTTTGCTTGATGCTGTTTTTTTAGTTTTATTCTGTAAAGACAAAGACTTGTAAATGTTTAATGTTCATTTAACTTTGAACAAACTCTTGCCAGTAAATAACATAAATGTAAATCTACGGTAAATTACCGGCAACCCAGCTGCAATTTCTACGGAATTTTTTTACAGTGCAGGTGATAGCATAAGCAAATGGACGTTGGATTGCTAAGGAGATTACTTTGTGTCGGTAAGCCATGTGCAGTTGTGAAGTCTAAAGCGTGTTTATCAGAATATGACTGTGTCTTTTTTTTATAACCATTGACCCAGACAACAAAACCTCCTTTGAAAAGCCATCATGAAACATGAGCTGGGCTCTTAGCATGAGGAATGGGCTAAGAGCACTGAGCCTCGGGTAAGACCGAATAAAACGAACAGGTTGAATTGCGCAATGAAGACCTGGCGTTTCATCTGCTCTCTTTGAGACCTCTTCCCACATGTTAAAAAATTTATAAGGTAGGAAGCCAAAGAAAGCTGAGTCCATTAAACTTGCCTAAAGAAAATCAATCTGACAGGCAGATTCAGAAACCAGACGAGGATGGTGGAGAACGGGGGTGATCTTCACCCACGCTGAGGCGGAGATTAACTGCTCTTTACGTATTACATGCTGATTTATTTAAGGGTCAGAATGACCATTCTCCATCAAACTGACCAGTGCGGACCTCCGTATCAGATCTATCGGATTCATTTATTTCATTCGAAAGAGGGAAATGAAAATCAGGCCGGCACAGGAAGAGCAAAAGAAAATGAAATGAAAGTATATATATATAATTCACCCTGTTCAGACCTGATTAGCTTTTATTCAGGCTTTGAGAAAACCAGCCAACGTTGACTAATGTTCTGCCATTATCTGAGAATACATTTCCTTCAGAGACCCTCGCTAGCAAAATCCAGTTTGATCCTATTACTATTCAGAGATATTTTCATGTACAGTTGTTTTAGCGTGTGTGCTTTAAACTTTTATAAATTTGACATGGATATGTAATAAAGATGGTTTCAGTATTAAGCTTGGTCAGCCCGAAAGCTATAATTGAAATGTTTTATTTTCAAATAAGTAAATCCAAATGTAGTTTTACAGTTTTTAGAAAAAAAAATAATCGTTTTATTCTTTATAATTAAACCTGACGCTAGGCACGAATTGTCACGTAGCTGTTTTTAAGCCAAGCTTTGATAAAAGAGACGTCTCATCTGTAGCTCAGTATAAATGCTGTAATTACAGGCGGTTTGTTTTGAGGAAACACACACGACACATCAAGACCTGAATAAACTCTGGGTCACATTTCACCTGGAAAATTTGCATCTGTATAAACACGACGGCTCATTCCTGTGAGTTGTCTTCATAAGATCACATGCACACAATAAGTCACACTGCAGAAGAAAGCATTTCAAATCAGATCTAATCTTGTTTGCCTTTTTTGTGAACTTGTTTATGTCCACTAGCAGTATAGATGCATTAAAGATCCCATGAAATGCTAAATTTGAATAATTTAGATGCAAAAACCTCTAAGTGCGTCTGACATGTTTTCTTGTAAGTCAGCATTTTTATCATAATCAGGCTTTTGTGTTTAGGTTTAGTAATTTCACTTTAATGCCACCGAAAAGGTTATTAATCAGTCATTGAAATTATGACTTCTCATCAAAAATGTAATTTTATTACTATTTAACAAATTTGACTGACTTTCGCTGCAAAACCTTGTAAGTGCATGAAAGCTATTTTGGCAAAAACCTCTGCTTCTATTTGTTATATGTTTTGCTTTTTTGGACAAAACATAGTAAACAGTTGCAAAATTACTAAAGATGTAACTAGAAACATTGCAAATGATGAAAGTCAGAATGTAAAAATAATTTAAAAAAACCTGAGGCACACATTAGGTGACGCTGTGGTCCATGTCACTCCCACATAACCTGTATGTATTCATATTCAAGGTATTCAGGTCCAAGTACTCATGTATCAATGTGATACACGATCATTTTGCATGCAGTCGTTCATCCAATTTATATTTTGTGCAATAAGCATTTTTTAAATGGCCTGAGACTGGGATTAAGCAGATTTGAAGCAAAAGTATTTGATGAATGTAGGGCTGTGTAAAGATTAATCGCGATTAATCGCATACAAAATAAAAGTTTGTGTTTGCATAATATATTTGTGTGTATTGTGTGTAAATATTCTGTACAGTAAATATAAATGCACACATACATGTATACATTTAAGAAAAATTTTATGTATATATATTTTTTAATTTATAGCGGTTTCATCGGACGCATGTGCATGATACTCGCATGATACTCATCTGGTCAGAAATGTAGTTCCGGTTTCAGTTTTTTTAATGGTCAGGGCCCGGTTCCCCGATAACGTTCACTCTTAGCATGCTAAGAAGACTCAAAAAGATATATCTTACCAAAGTTGTTGATGTTCCTAAGTGTGTTCCCCGAAGTGTCTCTTAGGAAGCTTCTTAACACGCTGCCTCTAAGTTCGATGTACAATGGCGCTGTCCCAAGTAAAGGTGCTGAATTATTTGCGATCGATCACTCAGGGATCGATTTTCCACTTCACGCGAAGGTGAATTACGACGTTAAAAAAGACAACACGTTATATACAAATGGAACATTACTCAAATTATTCCAGTCACATTTATTTTAACATAGTTTAAGTTATCTGTAAAATATAGACTATTAATTAAATGATCAAATTGTCAGTAATACGGGTAGACGAATCGGGTATCCCTCGCTATTTATCCACCCTCCTTATCCCGTTGTGCCACTTGTGCGGCTTCTTGACATGGGTTTTGACTTTAAACAAATATGTAATACACTTTGATACGAATGTTAAGGTACTTAACAATCAGAATTGATTGGCAAGCAGCTGCAGTATTTCTGTTTAATGCGGTTTTGCTTACCATTAATGTTTTCAATAAAAAGCAACCTAGTTAGATAGAGAATATGGTCTGGGAAGATCTAGCAGCTCCATAATGAGTTGTCTTGGAAGGCGATTTTTTTATATAGCCACGTCAAGCAAAATGTCAAAGATTTAAGGGTTGACGAATAAAAAAATTGGCATGGACTAAACAGTTACACGGCTGGTGTTGTGTGGAAGTCTGTTCCCCCTATGTTTCCCTTTAGTGTAGTGGTTTTATAGCATTTTTATCACATTATACGTTTATTCTTTATAAAGTTTTAATGGCTACTGAGATGTGTGCATTTATGTAATGTATCTTGACTGTTCTTGATTGTAAGTCAATTATTTTTACAGTATGAATCATATTATATGTATAATATATATTTTTTATGTTTGGAAACATAACAGTTTTAAAACAAACAGTAGAGAAAAAAAGAAAAGAAAAACACACGCTATATGTTAAAAGACATAAAACTGTCAAATATGAAATATTTAATAAATTGTATAATAGAATACATGATATTATTGCTTTTAAGTATAACCAATTGAAATCTTTAATCTTTCTAAATAAATTATAAATGTAACGTGATGAAAACGCTACAGTATAAACATAGAGGAAACAGACTTCAATGAGGAACAAACACCGGCGCCGTCTTTGATTCATTAGTTCTGATACCAAATAAAGTCAACTGCATAAATAGTCATGTATCCATTGCAAACATATTTTATTATAAGTCTTAAAAATGTCCATAACATAAAATCATTGTCTGCATACCATAGTTTGACTTGTACTGCGCTGCGCTGATTTCTAAAGACTGCGGCGATAGCGTTTTGCACTCAAACAAAGCTAAGAGAGAGCTTACGAATGGTCCAGACCAACCTTACGAAAGTGTGACTTACAGAAGATATACTTAGCGTACGAACGTTTTGGGAATCGTGCCATAGAGTTAAGAGAGAGGTTAAGGAATAGGTTAAGAAATACTTAGCGATAAGAACGTTTTGGGGAACCGGGCCCTGACTAGTTGCTAAACTGAACTCTTGAACAAAGTTGAAAATAACAAATGTTTTGGTTTCCTAGGTAATCTATGTGTTGTTTATTTTCATTGATATATGAGTAAACTACGTTTAAAGTACTTTGTTGTTATTTATTCTCAGCGGAATTTACCGGAAGTTACATGTTGAACACAAATGCTGCTTGTTTATGTTGTTACTGCTGAAACCAAATATATATAATATAAAATATATCAACCTAAATATATATATATATTCATATATATATATATATATATATATATATATATATAACATTCATCTCTTTGTGCTTGTGGTATTTCAGCTCAAGTTCTTTAGTAACTCATTTGTGACAACATATTATATACTCTAGACATTTTTGCAAAACAAACCATCCTGACATCTTTGGCATTCATCCTCTCCTATAGTTTTAAACTCTTTAAGGCTCTGTGATCTGATTGATATTGAGCTGCCCTACTGTCTTCTGAAGCAGCATACAAACAGAGATTGAACTGAAATGCATAATATTGTATAAATGAAATGAATGTATAAATATTGATTTAAAAATCAATGTCTATTTTGTAATTTGAATAAATTTGTTCTGTCTGTACACTTCATCCAAATGTTGAATGAACATTTCCTGGACATTTCCATTGATTTGTTTTAACTTCTTGCAATGCATAATGGGATTGTATTCTCCCTTAAAATTTTACCAGATTGATGTAGACATGACGATTATAAATTACTTAAATATGTTTGCCGAGTTGATTCATGGTTAATAAACAACATGGTTATGCATCAGTATTGTATTGGATGAAAGTGATAGCAGTATTTGAAAAGCAGGTGGCAGATGGCATTATAATATGGACACAGAGAGTATAATTGCTAATATAAATATATAGCTGATACAGAGAGTGCAATGAAGCTGTCTACCTAACAGACTTTGCGTGGGAAGAGTACATACTGTTAATTTACAGGGCTGTCTATGTGGGCAGTGCATTAGATGTTTTGCTTTGCTTCATCTTATCAATCATATCTGTGTCTGTCAGTCTGTTTGTTAAAGGAAACATAGATGTATCTTTCAATGATGTCCCACAGTACTGTATGTGTGGTTGCTGGAACGATTGAGAGAGGTACACGCGTTTTCGTCATGCGTTTTCATAAAGTGATTCTTCAGACTTTATTAAATAGTTAAACATAACATTCTGCTGTGTAAACATATGAGAAGAGCTCGAGATAATCTGTTTGTATGATAACATCTGATCTAAAAGGACACGTTCCCATCTGAGAGGTGAGCAAATATTTTCAATGCCCCATTTCCTCCGGCCACATGATCTTCTGAGATGATAAATGTTGAATAGTTTCTTTAGTATACAGACTGACAATGCTAACATTAGATTAGCATGCTAGCATTAGCACACTGTGCTTCAAAAAAACAGCAGTATTGCTTAAAGCAGAAAATACACAAGTAAAGAACGGATTTATTGTTGAGTTTTTTTTTTTTTAATAAAATTTACTAAGAAACAGATATGACTTAACATTTAGTTTAAAGAGGATTTCATACTAACAAGAAGAAAGATTTATATTCATGTGCTAAATCCGAAATTGCTTACTTTCATACTATATAGTAGGCAAAGTAGTATGCGATGCAAGTACTATCAAAGTAAGGAAATTGCGTCACTGTGCCGCCATGTTTGCCATGTCTTCAGGTCTTGCTACAGTCATATACTGTGCAAAGTCCCTCCCCCAAATGATGTTATTATTTAACAGGCTGTCAAAAGATTAATCGTGATTAATCACATACAAAATAAAAGTTAGTTTTTGCATAATATATGTGTATACACTGTGTGTATGTATTTAAAAAAAACATTTAAAGGTGTGTGTGTATATATATTTATTTAGATCTTGATATATTTTATTATATATATGTGTGCATTCATTGGACATTTTATCTTGTGAGGCCACACTAACGGAGACGGCGGCAATTTAAAAAGCTTTTTTAGCAGTATTAGCAATATTTAAAAAGCAGTATTTATTCATACTGTATAGAACGTAGTGTTTTAATGATAAAGAAGTAGATACTTCATCTAAGGGTGTTTTCAGACCGGTGAATTGATTGCTTTGTTTCGAAATGGCAACAATGTTGCAATTTCATCTTGGTTCGGTTTGCATGCACAAGGCAATATTTCCAAAAGGACCAGACTTTAATACAAGTCATGTGCGAGTTAACTCTCCTTTAATTGGTCAGAGTGAATCTGTTTATTTTCTGTGATTCCGTTCAAAGTTGTCCGTCAGTATGGCACGACAGCAGCTTCACGGGATTAGTGCAGCTTTTTGGTTATATTAATTCATAATTTTGAGCAGTAAGCAAAACGTATGTGGGACAACATTCTTATGTACCTATTGCGGAGAAGAGCAATTAGAAGCCATTTAATAAGGAGGTGCCCTTTGGTTTTGAATGGCCAGAATTTGTCACCAAAGAGCTATCAGGTATGATTATAGTTAATAAAGCAATAAAGCAGTCTGTTCGTTGGTCTGTTGGGTCAGATTGCTTTCTCAGTTATAGCAAACAGCTCCAGAGTTCATTTGCAATCGGGCTGAGACGACCTCGAACCACAGGAGAAAATGCACCAGGTTCTGATACATGGTGTCTGACTCAGCAATAATGTTAGAGAGAGAGAGAGAGCAAGAAAGAGAGAGAAATGTTAACTATAAAATGAGTTACCCGAGAACAACATAATGATTTAATTGGGAAAACATTGTGCAGCTAATGTAAAATATTATCAAGCGAGAAATGACTGTCTACATTCCTTATGCCTGTGATAGATTCAGTGAACGTAGACGTAGCTTTTATAGAAGGTTTTCTATTTGTAGGCATGAAGAGTGCTGGATTATCAGCTTACAGCTATTGAACTGCATTGCACACTTGTGAATGAGATTAGTCTTGATTTTGTGTCAAGTGGAGAACAGTGGACCAAAGTACAGGAAGAGATCTCCGAATACCGTGGATGGAGAAGATCAGATTGAGATCTGACTCAACACAAACAGCTGTACAAGTAGAAAAGAAGTGAAGATGAACTGGATGTGAGGATGTGGAGAAGGAGGTGTGATGCTGAACTAGTCCTGATGTCGCACAGTGTTTTTCATTCGGTTAGCATTTGTGGCTAAAATAACAAATGTCTACTGTAATATAAATCATATATTGTGCTTTCTCCCATAAAATTGCTAGTTCTTCCACAATAATTTTCACATATGCTTGTAGCATCCTTTACAATCAGCATCCCACGTAAATATGGGGGGAGTCAGTAGTTTATTTGGTCTACTGAGTCTCTATAATTGACTTCTGTTTCAACAGTAAGGCCTGGGATTTTACAGCGTCGCACGTGTTTTATTTAACCTGCTCTAACTGCGATAAAAGTACACAGATCCACATGAAGAGTTTGACCAAACAGAGACGCCGCAGTTTCGCTGGGCCATTGAACGTGATGTAGTTACTCTGAAAGTGGGCCACCTTCTGCTGACAGTGTGAAATGTGTCTTTAAGCGCCTGTTTCGCCTCCAGATATGTGGTCATCTCTCACAGGTAATGGTTCGAAAAACTAGATGTCTTAAAATGGGAATGAGGCCAAAGTCTTCGGGGGTTTGTCTATAGATTCCGTACGCTTTAAAATCTCTTCTTCTTTCTCTTTTTATTCCGCACACGTTCAGCATTTGATCTATTTTCTGTCCTTGGCCCATTCGAGGTTTTGGCCGACGGTTACAACTGCGTTTAGAAGATCTGTGAGAGCCCTGGCAGTCCATCAAGTATTGACGGCTGCAGTTGACCCCAATGTTTTATCTTGGTTGCTCATTTGCGAAACGCAATTAGAAATTAATTACAAGTCAGCTCGCATCAAACCGGCCTCAAACATTAGTGTTTGATTTATTGAGGCCGCTTCCTTTTATATGCATATCAGATATCTGATAAAGTCGATAGTGCTGAAGGACAGGTACACATAATTTGAAGACATTAAACACTGATTCATTTCTAACAAACACTTTTTTGGCTCTGTATGCTACTTCACTGTACATCTCTGGTATTTTCCCTGTAGGGAAGTTGCACCACTAGGCGGCCATGTTTGCAATCCCTTTGGGCATTCAACATAGACGAACATGCAAAACTAAAGTCCTATCTACCTGAAAGGGAAAAAAAAGGAGATCTCTAAAATCACAATTTAACATCATATTTCTGACCAACAATTAAACCAGACATCAACTGTTACTTAACTCTCGTTTCTTAAGCTTTAATTGCACTAAAATCTACTTGCTTGCAGTGTTTTACCTGCACACAGGTTGGCAAGCGCCTCACGGGACTGTATACAGTAAAGCCCCTCCCCAGAGAGTCTTTATAGACTGATTCTTTTAACTGGAAGGCGGGACTTCCTTCGCCAGAGCGGCCATTTTGAGCGTTGCATTGTCCCCCTATAGCAGTGCTCAATCTTGTTATATCCAATATCTTTGGTAATAGCATACATAGGATTTGAGGTATCATTTATTTGAAACAGCAGGTCAACCGTGATTTTGAAGCTCTGAGCTGAGAGTCCTATACACCTTAGACTTTCTCTTTTGGTGCCAGGTTATCCAGCAGTCTCTGAAAGCCGTCCTGTGCCACGCTTTCATCAATAATGCATTGTAAATGTAAGATTGTAGCCACGGATGCGTTGAAGTGGACCCGATTGATGATAAATTTTGTTGACATAATAAGCTTGTGACATTTAAATTCTTTTAGCAGCCTTTTCGAGAAGCCCGTTGGGAGAAACTGCTTCACTGAGCTGGTGAAAACCTGTTTTTACCCTGTGAGACCGGGCCACTTCAGACCCGTTCAGAAATCAACCAGGCGAGGAAAACTTTGCTCCAAGCTCAGCACAGTTGATAGTAGACCATAAAACCTTCTTGCCCTGGTATACTAAATGCTGATGTCATTATAATCTGGTGTCAGGCTATTTCAAGGTTCTTAAACATATTTAGGTCTGTAGTGTCCGCTTTGTTCATGGACATGGTTTAGTGTTTATTGAAGCTGGAATAATTCTCTGTGTTTAATATGTCCTGCTGCAAAAACGATGAATAAAAAGTCAACATAAGATGGCATTTTGCAAACCAATTTACTTGTGTAATGTAATTTCAGGGTGAAACTGAATATTTGTAGAGAAGTAAAATGTTGGCAGTGACTTGATTTTATTCAGTAATTGATTTCAAACCAGAATGCATGTGTGGACTGAAGGTCAAGTTCACCATTCAGGTAATGGATCATTAACCTTTCATTAACTTTAACCTTCAGGATATGAAATTGTTAAATTACTGTATTAACTGCAGCCAAGATCTTAGAAGGGATGCATTGCACACAACAGTAGCTTAAAAATAGAAATCAATTTAATTGGTAATTTGTCTATAAATTTTTACTTGCTTATTTGTTAAAGGTAGAATGTAAAACTGTATTTACCTAGCCATAGATAAATAATAAAAGCTCTTCCTTCTTATGTTAACCTTGTGCATGCAAAAGATCGTGGAAAACCGATCTCAACATAACACTAACTGTGACGTTACAGTCCAGATGTCACCCCAACATCAAATTACACATTAAATTAAGTATGTTGCTACAATGGTTTAAAAAGTTGTGACTGCTGAGTTAGCGCTATATGCTAGTTAATGCTATATGCTAGCTTTTAGTCTGAAGTTCTACTATTGACGTTACATTTACGTTTTGCAGGTCCATACTGAATAAACACAAAGTTACCACTCAGAAACGTCCATTAACAATCTTCAAACAATTTATTGTTTCTCAAAATCTGTATCTTTGTCTGAAACAGGCTCAAACATAAGGTCTGTTTACACACAGAGAGAGCTACTGAAGGAGCTGGTCAGTGAAACAGCCAATCAGAGCACAGCTCAACATTATTATACATGACCCTTCCAAATAAGGTATTAATAGACCATTTAATTCTAAAGGCAAATCCTAGAGTTGTAAATTGACATGTAAAACCGTCACTGGTAGGCCTGGGGCGGTAACCGGATTACCGCCATACCGCGGTCATGTGACCCATGCCGCGGGTCTGAGCTCCTCACCGTCATAACCGAAAAAAAAAAAAAAACACTTGAAACATTGCACTGCACTTGTGTGTATATGTGGGGATGTTATACACGCAGCTTGTGTACAACCGCAACTTGTTAACTGAACATTAACTGATACGATTTTAATATTAAATTTTCATTGAGTAGAAATACAGGTGACGTTGTCTCTCACTCGTTAAAAGTAATACAAACATTTTATCTAATTTGAATGTGCAAACAACCGCAACAGATCAACAACAGAATCAGGTTTCATACATTATCAAATTTTCACGCAACATAAAGAGCACGCGATCAGTCCGAGGAGTAATATCCAAAGAGGTTAGATTGTCTCTTTTTTCATCTAGCCTACAACAGTGGCCATTTCTAAAGCAGGAAACATTTCAAAAAGTTTTGCTTTTGCGTCTTCTTTCTCTGTTTGTGGAAAAAGACAGATGTTTAGGTAAGGGTCGAGGACAGAAGCGTTCTGTCCGAGCAAGCGCAACAGAGGCGGACTGCCCAGGCGCGCTCTAGACAGATGCAGACTGCCCGGGCGCGCGCGACACAGACGGACCGCGTCATCTTGCGCACACACACGCGTCTCAGTGCAGCTTCCTAGCTATACTCAAGCACGGACACATATGCAGTACAAGTGATTTCTCATACAAATGGTGATTTTACCAGACCATCAGGGCAGCAATAATTCGCGTCATTTACAGGCTATTCACAAATTAAGGATAGAAAAGTGGCGAAATGTCTGTAGGACGTGTGGACACGCACAATGCGTTAACATTTTTTTTAACTGATAATATTAATTGTTCAAGTTGTTGAATGTTGAAATTGAAGAAATGTGGAAGGAAATAATATTCACTTTACATGTTCCTTAAGTAATTTGCACGTGTTTTGTATTGAAGATAAATAAATCATGTTATTTAACTCGTTGTCTTGCCAATAAACCGCAAAACCGCGGGAATTTGTTGATTACCGACCGCGGTAAAAAAAAAAAAAACCGGCCCACCCCTAGTCACTGGATCATTTTTACACTTAATGAAATCACGTACCTGCTATGTAGATATTAGAGAACAATGTAACATTGTGCCAATGTAACAATGCATTTTTTGGCACCTTTAAAAGTTTATCATGTTTAGATGATTTTCATCTGAAGACCCTGCACTGATGTTTCATCTACAACATGACTAGGAATGTGTAATAAGAAACCAGAAAACACACACACACGCACGCAAAGACACCTTGTGTGTGTGGGCCATAATAACAAGTATGTATCTTTCTTTGAGAGATCAATTTGCATCGAACCTCTCATAGTAAAGAAAAGATTCTCTCCTGTATGGAGAACATCCAGTCGATACGGGCAGGAGAAATGCTGATTTGGGTGCTTGAGTTTAAGAAGCTGACAGCTGCATATATATACATAGTGATGCAGTGAAACTCGATCTTCTCTCAAGACACAAGACAGAGTCCAGTGCTTCAACACAACCACTGAATGTTTTATTAATCTATGCTGAACTCTTAAATCTGCGAGAGTGATGAGGGAGTGAGATGAGGGAGTGAGATAAGACCACACATGTGCATGTGAGTTGAGGTAGTGAGTTAAGGTAATGAGTTGAGGTAGTGAATTGAGGTAGTGAGAAGAGGGAGTGAGATGAAACCAGACATGAGAGATGAGGTAGTGAAATGAGGTAATGAGAACAGGGAGTGAGTTGAGGTAGTGAGTTAAGTAAGTGAGTTGAAGTAGTGAGAAGATGGAGTGAGCTGAGGTAGTGAGTTGTGGAAGTGAGTTGAGGTAGTGAGATGAGGTAATGAGAAGAGGGAGTGAGTTGAGGTAGTGAGAGGAGGTAAAGAGAAGAGGGAGTGAGTTGAGGTAGTGAGTTAAGTAAGTGAGTTGAGGTAGTGAGAAGATGGAGTGAGCTGAGGTAATAAGTTGTGGAAGTGAGTTGAGGTAGTGAGATGAGGTAATGAGAAGAGGGAGTGAGTTGAGGTAGTGAGTTAAGTAAGTGAGTCGAGGTAGTGAGAAGATGGAGTGAGCTGAGGTAGTGAGTTGTGGAAGTGAGTTGAGGTAATGAGATGAGGGAGTGAGGTGAGGGAGTGAGAAGAGGTAGTGAGTTGAGGTAATGAAATAAGGGAGTGAGATAAGGTAATGAAATGGGATAGTGAGATGAGGAAATAAGAAAAGGGAGTGAGAAGAGGTAGTGAGATGAGGTAAAGAGAAGAGGGAGTGAGATGAGACAGTTCATGTGAGATGAGGTAATGAGATGAGGGAGTGAGATGAGGTGATGAGGGAATGAGATAAGTGGGTGCGATGAGGGAGTGAGATGAGGTAATGAAATGAGGTAGTGAGATGAGGTAATGAGTTGAGGTAGTGAGTTGAGGGGGTGAGATGAGGTAATGAGAAGAGGGAGTGAGAAGAGGAAGTGAGATGAGGTAGTGAGAAGAGTGAGTGAGATGAGACAGTGCATGTGAGATGAGGTAATGAGTGAGAAGAGAGAGTGCGATGAGATTGCACATGTCCATGTACAATCAGGGAGATAAGTGCATGCATATTTTTGTGTGTGAGTGTTTGTGCAAGTATTGGAGTGAGTAAATGTGTGTGCGTGCGTGCACACGCGTGCGTTTGTGTGTTATTAACTTTTAATGTGTTGGAGTGATTGTTAGTGTGTGTGTGTGTGTGTGTGTGTGCAAGAGAGTGTGAGAGTGATGTGTGAGATAAGTAAGTGATGTATGTGAGAGTGTTTGTTTTGGAGTGATTGTAAGTGTGTGTTTGTCTATACGTGTGCGCATTTGTGCAAGAAAGTGTGAATGAGAGAAACAGTGCATGCAATACGTGTGTGTATTTGGATATGTGTAATAATATGCAGACAAATAACTTTAATAAGAAAGAATAGAGAGATTTTTATACTGAATATTCCAATGAAGGGCACTGCAATTGAGGAGCACAATTCATGTGAAATGACCACAGTTTATTGGTGTTATGTGCTATTTGGGGCTGAGTATCGTTGATGATGCCACAATAAACATCATGATAAAGGATAACAGCAGATTATACAGTTATAATTGTGAGTATCTAGTTTATTTCCTAGAAACTTTAAACAAAGAGGGTTCAGATTATTTCCTCCAGATTGAGTCAGCTATAGCAATGTCACATTTCACTGATGTCACTCGAATGGACAGACAGACAGATTTACTTATACCTTTACTTAAATTCCTGCCTTAGAGATGATAAATGAAAGTGTTGAGGCGATACAGTAGAAACAAATGAAGAGCGAGTGTAAGCAGCATCAATGTCAGAAGTCCAGCACAGACTCCTGGTTTAACCCTCATGCTAATAGCAGTGAACTCACATCTTCATCAATCACACTGTCTGCTGCGCAGGCGGACGCACAAATAGCTATTTACTGCTCTCCATCATGGCTGACGTGCTGTTGGTTGTCAAATCCTCCATCTAACACGGCTTTAGCTGGCAAATAAGTACTTACAGCCACTGAGATGTGTATCTACTTCCTAGCACAGAAAGCTAATGTCGGTCCCATGAGAGGCTCTTTGTTATTTCATTATTTCGTCTCTATCTTTCTTCTGTGCGCTTTCCTATGCTGCCGTTTGCCATGAAAATGGATTTTGGGCTTTTAAGTCAAGTCTCTATGCTAATACTCTCCATCCCTTTCAAGAAGTTCAGCCTCCAAAACGTCAAACTTAGGTTTTGTGTACTGTACATTATGACGTTTTTTAAATGATTATGTCAGATTACTGTGCGTCTCAACCCTACTGTATAAATCTGGTTCATTTTTCATGTCAGCCATTGCAGGTTGAGACTTGAAGACTGCAGTAAAGGATTTTGATACTGACAACTCTTTACTTTAATTAGCATGTTTCGGTTTCCGAAACAAATTTTATTTTCAGCTACAGTAACATCACCAATCCCTGATGTTTTTCTGCTTCATAAATCACTCGTCATTTAGCCTGTTTTCCACTTTCGATCTAATGGATGAAATCGAGTCTCATTCTCAGTTGTTTTCCGTTAATTATTCCGGATCTTGTATTTTGTCGTGACTGGTTTTTATTCTAGTATCTTTATGAGTCTTTAAAATTTCTTGCAAAAAAAAAAAACATTAGTAGAGCTATCAAAATATATTTGGGAAGAATCTAAAGAGAAAGTTTAAGGACATATTGATTTTTTTGTGAGCTCTAAAGGGGACATTTGATATCGGATGAAATGTTTGTTGTTCAATTTATACCCAAGCAAATGAAGAGATCAGGGCTGTTTGACTGTTAGTGTTTGGTCAATATTTGACTATAAGAGTGTAATTCGTTACAGAAACAACAACATTGTCCTTAAATCAATACTAATGAAGAGCATAAAACTTTCATAACATGATGTCCTCCTCACAGCATAATAAAATAACACCTCATGAAGAATGATGTGGATTGTGATGGCGTTGCAGTATTGAAAATCAGTGAGTCAAACACACGCTTAAACTGAAATCCCCAGGTTCAAGTATTGATTTAGTGGTGTTTATTGATTATTCATGTGTTGTGAGAGATCAGCAATTATCTGGCTTATAGCGTTGTGTACTTGAACTGAATTAAAAGCATATTTCTTAAATTACAGTAAATTACTGTAAAAATGGGGGGTTTGCGTAACAAACTTCCGTTTTCTGTGAAACAGGTGACATCCCTTCTGATTCAGGTCTTTTGCATGTGCTTCATTAATTATAATGTTTTACTCAAGTTGCATTCGAAGAAGCTAGAACATACAGATTGATATTTAGTATGAATTTAATTATTTTTCAAGGTCTCACTGACATTTGGATACTAAAACAAAATAAATGCAACAAATAAAAACATCTAGCTCGGTTAGATGAATACTTTAAGGGGTAGTTTCCCAGACAGGGATTAGCTTAAGCCAAGACTAGACCTTAGTTTAATTAAGAAATATAACTAGTTTTAACACACATGCCTTACTAGAACATTACTTGTGTGCATTTTAAGGCAAAACAAAGGGCACTGATGTATTTTAAGATGTCAGTGCAATTTGTTTTAAGTTTGGACAGCTCTTACATTTATTTTAGTCTAGGACTAGTCTAATCCCTGTCCGGGAAACTGACCCATAAAGTTTATAGATATTGCCATCAGATCATGCTGCTGTCAACATTTTCACAACAAGTGAAAGCGACGAGATGTGTTTTTGGTTTGCAGGGTTCCCACAGGTCCTTAAAAATCCTTGAATGTTTGTGAATATGGGGAAAAAATCAAGGCCCTGGGAAGTTTTTTAAAATATACATACACAAGTCATTGAAAGTGCTTGAATCTATTTTATGCAAGAAGTTTTCTGGAAAAAAAATCCATATTATTCCCTGTGTAGTGTAGGATATCATAACAATTCTAGACTTTTTAAGCACATGTGCTAAATGGTTTGCTATAAATGTTTATATCTTCTATATGCGAATGTTGATTAATACCAAAATGCTTTTTTGCATAGTTGTGTTTGACACATGAAACCATATCGGGTTACGTATGTAACTGTTGTTCCCTGAGAAGGGAACGAGACGCTGCGTCTCCCTTGCCATACTTCCTGCGTCCCTGTAACGCCGTCTTTGGCAATATTTCAGATAGAGATATACTTCCTGTCTCCTGCGTCACCCTGTCTTTGTCGTTAAGCCTCATCATTGGTTGAATTTGATATACACATTCAGACACACTTACCCCTGGAGGCGTCCCCAAAGTGTCACCGCAGTGGTGTAAGGGAACTGTAACAATGTATCTTAAAAGTAACACGATGTAACCTTGCTTTCACTTGAAATGTGTCCTCACATTTAGTCCTTGAATTTGAGGTAATTGGACCTGGAAAGTCCTTGAAAGGTCCTTGAATTTGAAGTTAACTAAGGTGTGGGAAACCTGAGTTTGTTCATGTGATGTTTGGCAAAAAGGCGATTATACGTTTTTTTTAATAATATACACTATACAGAATAATGTACAGTACATAATCTATATATTTTAAATAATATAGAGTACATAATATATACACAATATATTATAAAATGCATTATACCAGCACCCAATGTAACTTTTGTGACAGCTGTCCTAAACTAACAGATTACCAAAAATTATGTGTTTATGTTTCTGTAATGTTTAATCCAACAGTTTGTGTAAGATCTTTAGTCACAGTAGTACGTTTAATGCTAATATAATTTTTGTTATCCAAGAAATTTCAAATGTACTGTTTTAAAAGAAAGGCTGAAAAATAGTAAAGCATATTTTTTATTATTTTATTTTATTCAGATGCTCTAGGAAAACCAACGATTTATTTTACATCTTAAAAAATTATTGTGACATGTCCCCTTTAAGCGAAGTACATTTTATGTATTTGTACCAAAACTCATGGTGAATAAATATCTATTGTGTGTTCAGTACCTTTAAATTGTAATTAACTAAATTTTTTGTATGTCATTCCATTTTAAATGACACTTCATTGTCCCATTGGGTGTGACTGATTCAATTCGAATTTCAGCCCGTGGTTGAAAAGCATCCAGTTGTTAACTTGCAGCACATTTTGTCCGCGCCTGCGGGTGACCGGTTGAGTGTAAGCCGTGTGCCACAGAGCAAATCCTCAGAAATGTGCACTCAGCTCAAGTCCTGATATTGATTTCATTGGCAGGTGCTCTTAGGTCTAAAACTAGCATCGATTGGAGTCTAGACGTGTTAAGTCAGGCACTGAAGGAGCATAAGAGTGTGGAGAGAGCAGATTTTTAATGGCTCAGCACTAGATGAACATTAAAAACTTATTCATCAAACAAAAACACTGTGTAGGTTTGTCACTGGCTGATGAATCGCGTACTTAGCCTGGAAGATAGTGGGCAAAACATAATCACTTCAACCATTAGTTTAGCCCTGCGTGAACCAGATGGCAAGTTGTTAAGAAACAAAAAAACAACAACAATGGTTATTTCTTTAGTGCCCTGGAGCTGTGCTGAAAACCAGGCTAGGAGAGAAACATTAGGAAACATCAGCATGATGGATCATCTCCGTTTCATGACGTAACCAGGTACTGTACTATGATTTTAATGTGTTTTCACTTTAATTCTTACTCTTTTATAAACTTACTGAATGTGTGCATGTACTGTAAGCATGTTAAAATTTTGCCTACTTCAGTTCTATACGTGAAAAGTATGCGAGGTGAGTAGTATTTGCGAAAAACAGTACACAAAAGTACCCGGATGACCTACAACCTCCCCGCTAGATTTTTACGTGTGCACTTAATGGACACTTTACTCTCCCTTGAGGCTACTTGAGCTGAGGAGCCATCATTCAAAAAAGTGAATATATTAAAAATACCATAAATCTATAAACCAGTGAGCTCTTTAAGTGATTTAGGTACCAAGATACATGTTTGTTATGTAATTGTACTTGTTAAATAATGCATAAGTGAATTAGGGTCGCAGTTGTTTTAATTACATCATGGGTCTAAAGGCATATGGGTCACATGTAGGATTGCAAAGAGGCGTAAAGTTTTCTGGTATATATCTGGAAACTTTCCATGGGAACTTAATCTGGGGAATTTTGAAAATATTTTAAATTGGAAACTTAACGGACATTTACAGGAATTATTTAGACATTTTGTGAAATTTAAATAAACTATATCATATACAAACATAAATAAACATTTTGTTGCAAGTAGGGTTGCACCGAATATTCGGCCACCGAACATTTTCGGCCGAAGATGGACCAAAAGTGCATTTTCAGTTTTCGGCAGAAAGACTTTTATCACCGAAACAATACGGCCGAAATGTTGTGATGATGCAAACAGAAACCGTGACCTGAACGTGCTTGTCTGAAGCAACATGTCTGCGGTTACGCAAATTTAATATAGGGAAGGTTTATCATTCGCACGTGTTTCAAAGGCTTGCAAACGTTAACATTCAAGTGTTTTTAAACAATTTCATTGCAAAAAGGACCTAAAGTGAGCAGCTTTCTGTAAGCACATGCGGTTGAATGTGTCCGGTCCAGCTCCAATAAGACTTGACCCGCGCACGTTTAAGTGCACTCATTAGTGCATACACAGAGAGACGTGTTTTAAAAAGCAAGCGAACATAAAAGCTTTCTAAAAACAAAATGATCTGTGTTTGTATAGATTAGAGTCAGAAACCAGTCTGTGCTTATTTGGTCTTAAAGAGATAGTAACCTCAATTAACCTACTTAAGTCTGTGTCATTAATGTTAAGCAAACAACCCAAGACAAACAGAAAATCACATCTGTAACTCTAAAAAAAATTATCATATTTAATTTATACAATAAAGACACTGTTTTGATTCATATAATTTGATTTCTGTACCTATTGCGAATTTTAGATCTTACTTAGTGTGCAACTTTGTTTTTATAAATGTTTATAATTTCTTTTTATTATTAGATTTTTCCCACCCCTTTTTGCTGATCTGAAAAATAATCAGATCCGTGCCTCAAAAACTGTCCGAACCAGGAGTTTGCGATCGTCACACCCCTAGTAAAGTTAGTACACACAGTGATAGCCATAAATGCAATGGTACTAATAATTGGCATAATTTCTTTCGGTGTTTCGGTTTTTTGCCCTTGGTTTCTTCGTTTTTTGGTTTTCCAAGAAACTTCATCACTAGTTGCAAGGTATGCATGCAAGGTAATAAAAATTTTAAAGAATTATGCTGCAAGATTTTTTTAACTACATTTTTAGGGCCCTATAAAATCCGTTTTATTTTTTCCCAAATTCCGTTTTATTTTTTTCCAAATTCCGTTTTCTCCGTTTTAATTTTTGCAAATTCCGTTTTATCCGTTTAAATTTTTGGCAATTATATTTTTTACCCTTTACTGTTATTTTAGTACTAAAAAGAGTGTGCCTTTAATGTTAATGATTAAAATGTAAATGATTTTGGGAAAAACTGGATAACTGGATACTTATTGACTATAAAAGATGCATTTACACATGCACATACACACGCACACGCGCGCGCACACATACAACTCAATTCACTGCATTGTTAAGTGTTGTTGCAGGAGGCTACAACAAGGTGTCAAAGCAGTGGTGCCTTCAGAAGTGCCTTAAACACATCAATCCAGCGGAACGCGATCCATATTTTATACACAATCACTTGAAATGCATATAACTTTACAAACATACACAGGATAGTGATCTGACTTAGGACAGCATGAGCACCATGATGCAGATGATTAAATTTTAAATGCGAGGGATAGTTAGTTTGCCTCAGCTCGCTTGAAATGCATAAAACTGAACAAATACATGAGGATTTGTGTTCACACTTCGGACAGATGCGTGAGCGCGTGCACGTGTGAGAGGTGCAGTGAGACAGACATGGATGAGAGAGTGCATGTATCTTTGTGCTCACCGTGAACAGAGTGTTGACAAAACTTACAAAATAACAGTTCTCCAGTCACATAAAAGTCATGTGAGACCTGCTCGGAACAAAGTGCTTAACGTAGAATTTCTTTACTTTTTCGCTGATGAAAGCAGAGTCGTGGAGAGCCGCTTCACCATGGTTTCAGTGTTTTGGAGGAGGTCTGAAACGACGGGAGGGGGCGTGTCGCCCAGATTTACTTCCCCCGGTCTGCATTTCCCCAGACATACGTTCGTCTCCCACACAAAAACATAATTTTATTCAAAATGTAAAAATGTAAATGTAAAATGTAAAATTCCACGAAATTCCGCGTTAATACTAAATTCCGTGTTAATAAGCCAATTCCGCGATTGCGTCCGTGATTCCTTGATCGCGGCAATTATAGGGCCCTACATTTTAAGTTCCCTATTATAGGCAACACTGCAGCCTTAAAAAGCAACATGACACTGAAACATGGTAGATGCAGTATGTCCGAAATGTATTTTAACAATAAAGCACTCTGTATGCGATATCAGCTGCAACGATACGACTTCAGCATTGGCCAATATCATCTACCATTTTAATCAATACCACCAGCTGTTAATTCATCTGATCGACCTTCTACAGTACATTATATAAATTTTGACAAAATAATGACCATAAGTGATCATCATGGATCAGCTAGAGACTATGTAAATTCTGTTATCGCTGTTAACCAGCATGAGATCTTTTAATTGATGTATGTAATTCGTTTCATGACTGCTGGTATTTAAAGCCTGCGCTTTACAAAGCTTTTTATAGAAAAAATTACTATTCAGTATTCAGCTGTCACTCGGCTCATTACACATCCCACCTCGACTCGACTCTTTCAGGTGTAAGTGGAATTAGTTTTGCTAAGATTGACCAGTTTTCAGATTAATGTAGCTCTGAAATAATCAGTTTAATATGCATGTTCTGCCAGGTCTGTAGTTAGTTTAATGTGACTTTTAAGTGAGTGTTGGTCAGGTTTATTTAAAGGTTATAGTCAGCATCAGACAGTTTAATTCAAAGGTTTGGAATTTGACATTAATTCAGATTGTTTGTATACTTATTTGAAAGTACAACGATGTGTTCGGTGAAGGACGAGGGAATTCCAGGATCGGCATGTCAAACACTTAAAAGCGCTCTAAGCGAATTGAAGCGTTTTAGACCATAAAACATTTTTTGTTACATACCGGAAACATCTCCTCACTATCTGCTTGCTGCCTGTCCGCTGATCAAACTGTAAAAAAACGCGATCTCTGTAGACAGCCCAGGCTTCACAAACAGCAATATCAACATAGTGGCCAAACCTAGCATCACAAAACAAAACAAAGTATTCCAGCCAATAAACGACAAAAAGGATTTGGGGGTGGGGGTTGGGCGCGTTCATGAAAGCACGGAAGGGAGGGGGAGGAGTTAGCTACGCTCCGTCTGTTTGAAAACAGTTCAAACGTCAACAATAACTAACGTCTTGCAGATTCGCTTAGAGAGCCTTTAAACATCTTAATAACACTTAGACCGGACAACAAAGGAGAAAACCCAGTAAGCTTAAATAATGGAGCTGATCAGGGTTATGATTGACGGGTGACAATGATTGGAGACGAGGAGCAGGTGTGGGAAAGTGAGGGATGCTGGGAACTGTGGTCCATGGGGAGATGACGGGGAAAACAGGCAGGCAGACAGACTGGGATCCTGACAGATAGTAGGGGTGTATATCAGACAGTCCATTACGATTCGATACCAAATCGATTTTCTCCACCAGCTATACGATTTTTGCTACCCAGTCTCACGAGGTTTCGTGATATAGTCACATAATTTTTTGATTCTTTTTTTCGTGATATTATCACAAAATTTTGCGTTTTTTCATGATCATCTAACGATTTTCTTTTTTATATTTTTAAACCATTGTCGCTTCGGTTTAGGGTTAGATTTGGTGCTTGCATTAGAATGTCACTTTGTGTATTGGTTTATAGTATTTTTTCTGATTTATTTTTGATATTATTTATATGTCGTCTGGTGTTAGGGTTAGAGCTGGGTTTGGGTAGGGATGTAATTTTATGTACAGTAAATCTAACCCTAAACCAAAGTGACAATGGTAAGAAAATAGGACAAAACAGTTGAGTAACCAATACGTGATAATCACACGAAAACAGGAATTCGTTATACGATCCTGAAAAAACGCAAAAATTCGTGATCATATCACGAAAAAATACTTAAAAAACTATGTGACTATATAACAAAATTTCGTGAGTTATGGCCTATACATCAAACGTTTCTTCGATGCGATTACGATTTGACCCGATTCGATTAATTTATCGATATTTATATACCAAATATGACCATTTCTTTAAACTCTTTGAAAACGGCACAATCTCCAGTGGTACTCAAACGTTTTTGTTGTGCCCCCCTCTCTTGTGTTGTGTGTAGGGCTGTAGCGATTAATCGTGTGTCCCATTCAAAATGCCTGTCTGAAATCGATTCTGAATGGCAAGGCTGCGATTCTTTGTTTCATGCACAGCTTGTGCGTGTACTACGGCATTTGCTCAGTAGGAAGTCCTTATCAATCTAAAATCATTATGAGTCAGAGTCGTTTATAACGTGCATTTAAAAAAGCAACACTCGTTAAAGAAAATCATTCAACATATTCTTTATTATCATGAAAATACCTGAAACAATTTGAAGAACAGCGATATAAATATTCATGTAGACATTTTCTGGAATAGCTTTTGTAATGCTACTTCTTCTGTGGCACAAATGGAGTTTCTGCACGAGAGCGCCCTCTGGCTTTGGAATGTGCCGAGATTTCACCGTAATTCATTCAAATTCATTCATTGAGAGAACGCGCATTTGCACGATTAATCGTTTCATCCCTAGTTGTGTGCATCCCTTCGCAGTCCCCCCTCAAAGGAAATGCATGACATAAAACAATCTCAAACTTAAAAGTTGAATTTAACAAAACATATTAAATGATACAATGTAGTGCTGTTGGTTAGTAGCCCTTATTCGTCTGAGGTTTAATTACACACAATTTAAGATAAATTAAAAAGTGCCATTTTTCGTGATCCCATTTTTCAAACGTTAGTTGGTGTGTAATGTTGCTGTTAGAGCATAAATAATAACTGCAAAATTATAAAGATCAAAGTTCAATGTAGGGATGCTTAACGATTAATCGCGATTAATCATTAGCAGAATAAAAGTTTTTGTTTACATCATATATGTGTGTGAACTGTGTATAATAACTTTGTATAAATAAATGTACACACATGCATGTATATGTTTTAGAAATGTTTACATGTGTATATACATTTGTATATTTATGTATAATTTATATTATATATAAATATAAATACTTAATATATACACATATACTTAATATATACATAATACTTAATATATACACATATGTGATGTAAACAAAAACTTTTATTATGCTAACGATTAATCGCGATTAATTATTTAGCATCCCTAGTTCAATGCTAAGCAATATATTTTCTTTAACAGAATTCCCTTTTTAAGGATTACAGAGAACGGCTGCTTTGGATTACAGCCCTTTACTTCACTGGTATATGACCACAATATTCTGAATTTTTGATTAACCTCTGCCTGCAGAAATACGTCAAAAAAGGCTTTTTGTAAGGGCGGGTGATGTAAATTAATGACAATAATTGTAAATAAACTCAAATATATAAAACAGCTTTTAGACAAATCAATCTCTGACGTCAAACAAATTATGGTCCACACCATCTGAGGTTGCGTCTGAAACAGATGGACCTTCTAAACTTTCACAGTCAGTGACACACAAGGACGTGAGTCTGTTTCTGCATCTGCATATTTTGTCGTTTGTGGCAGAATTGTTTTGCATGTTTATGGCTCATAAAGCATGTTTACGATGTTATAACCCTATAAGACTGTCATTTGTATCCTTAAATGACATTCATTGATGCTACAGTGAGTTCAAAAGCCTCTGATGTAAACGAGAAGTGTAATTAATATTTCTTTAAACGAGTGCTCTTGAGCAATAATTTGGGTTTCATGGGAATTAATTCAAGAATCTGTCGCTAATTCACGCCCCATGCATTTGGAAAATGAGAAGATGGAGGGTTGAAAAAATGAAAGACTGAGGAGCGTTTCAAATCAAATGAGTATTTAGGAGTCTGCAAAGGTTGAAGATTTCTCATTTCTCTGTTTGAACCTGAACTGACCTCAAACTGGAACGTTCACAACAATAAAAGCACAAATGAAGAACTGATTTGACTGTCATTTTCTCTTTCTGTTTTAATATTTCAATCAGCCTCATTATCAGGCTTCTCGGGGCTGGTTTTCAGTCACAGATTGTGTGTGTGAGACACTAATATTTCAGGTTCATTATTTCAGGTGGGGCTTTAATGATGGAGGATCAAAGATGGACACCTGTTAACTTACGACACATTGCTGTTGTCCATGAGAAAATATTTAAGCAACCAAAGAAAGTTTATTCAGCATCTTTATATCATCACTAGCTAGCTGTCAGTTTTTAGTCATCATGAAATGAATCAGAAATGTCTTGTTTAGTGCGTTAATACATGTTGTAAGTGTGGGTGATTAATAAATAGTGCTAAATGTTTTCTTTTTATTTTGTAATATTTTACTTCTTTGCTAACATTTTTCTAATAATTCATAATCATTTTCAGCCCAGAAGCATCTAGAAATCAGCAGATTGGAGGCAAATTGGGTGCAGGCTCTCTCACCCGTACTAAAATGGGGTCTCTCTCTCTCTCTCTCTTTCTCCCCTGTAGCTTTAGTTTGCCAAAGGAAACAGACACATGTCAAAGCGAAGCCGGAGCAGTTTTTTCTTCCCTTCACGCTGATTTCCACATGAATGGCATCTTTGACAGGCGTGACACCCTGTGGATTGGTAAGGCTCATAGACAGATTGGCTCTCCCTGTAAACCGCCTGCCCTCACAGCACAACAGTCGTGTGACTCTATTGCACACTTTTTCGCTGTCTCAATTTTATTTTTTATTCTTCTGTAGTTCTTCTCCCTGTTGCTCCTCTCATTCCCAGTTGGGGCAGTATGAGTTTATGTAAATCACAATAGTAGTTACTTTGTGAAGTTGTTTTACATAATACAAGTGTAACATAATATTTTGCATTTATCAATTTATTATTGACCCGTGCAGGCAAAATGATTCGCAATTTGCACAGTCTAATTTTGAGCTAGAGGAAAAAGAAAGTATAAACGGTCGATTTTGGTCGAAATGGAAGTTTTCATAAAAATAAGTACATCAAGCCTTTGTCTAGCGATCTCAATGCTCTAAATAGTCATTAAACTTCAAAAATGATCTTTGTTTGTACGTTGAGGTTTATCATCCTAAATGCTTCAAAGGAAGCTTCATCCTTTAAATGTCACGGAAAGTAGGGACACAAGTCGGATCTGGGGCATTTTGAGTTATTCGTAGATTCTGAAAGTGCAGTTTCTAAGCTTTCTAACGATGTGTAACACATGGGAATCTGATAAGATTTGGAGAAGTTGTGGCCATTTGAATGTAACACATTCAAGAAAGAGAATGCTGAGAAATTTGAGAAAGAAAAAAGTTAACACTTTCCCTTTTCCCTGGCTGGAGAGACAATAGGGCTCATTTACATCTCATTTAGCTAAGACATACCCCCTGTAAAGCCGTTTTGAGATACATCATGTGTAGTATTTTATTACAGAAGTCCGAATGAACAACATGCAAAAATAAACAGGACTTTTACCTTTGTGGGGATCACAAGTCGAATCCAGTCTTTCAGATGTTTGAATCATCCAAAGATTTTTGTCCACAAATGTGTATAATCCGTGAAATATAAATATATATAGTCTATTGTTTACATCAGATTTCGCATGAACTTCATACAATATAATATACAATCTGAGGAGTATTTACATCGTAACATGTAAGGGTATATCAGATTACACTCCGGTATTTACGTTCCGTCAAACACATGAACCCGCCTTCAAATTTTGTATTTAAAATAGGGACGTAGTAGATAAGCACCGCCGAAAACGTGAAGTCCTAAGGGATGTTACCGATCGCTCGCTCGTTGCTCCACCAGCCAATGACTTCATGGAAAATATTGATAGACAAAACATGTAGCCAATTATATAAAGAATTCTACGATCTCTGTGTAACTTATGAGTTTGACTTCATGCTGCGCTGCAAGACGTCAAAGTACCGCGAGAGCGAGTCGAAATTAAACTACTCCGTAAGATTTCTTGAAGAGCTCTCGCGGTACTTTGACGTCATCCGACTGCGGCGCCCCATAAAGTCAGTGACGCGGCTGACGTACGATGCGGCTGACTGTTATTTGTTCCGCCCCAGCTTCTTTTATCTTTCTTTTGTTTTGTGCGCCCGAGCTTCATTTAAAGTCTGGGGAGACGCACGATATAAGTTTGAAAAAAATAAATAAAACTAAGCAAACATGTCTGAGGAACAGGGCAGCCGCGTCACTACAAGTCACGTGACTTCACGCTCGAGCCGGAAGAAAAGACAATGCTGGATAAAGTTGTAATTCTTGCTATTTTTGGACCAAACTGTATTTTCGAGGCTTCACCACAATCTCACTGACCCACTGATGTCACATGGACTACTTTGATGATGTTTTTATTACCTTTCTGGACATGGAAACCATACATAGATTTTCAATGGAGGAAACAGAAAGCTCTCAGACTAAATCTAAAGTTAAAACATCTTAAACTGTGTTCCGAAGATGAACGGAGGTCTTCCGAGTTTAGAACGACATAAGGGTAAGTCATTAATGACATTATTTTCAGTTTTGGGCGAACTATCCTTATTCAGTAGTCACGCTGTTCCCTGTGGGGGCGGAGGCGAAAACACAAGCTTATCCAGTATGTAAATATACACACAGACAATGACGCCCCCCGCTGCACGCTAGAATCTCCGGAAAAACAAGCCTATTTCAACCGCAAAATGTACGCTTTTACATATACATAAACTGCTATCTCAAACATGGAGAGGCTTCTTCGTGATCTCAACTAACAGATTCTGCAATAAAACGAAAATCACAAATTTTGGAAAAAAAAACTTTGATTCTCATTTTCTCGAAACTTGTGCTGCCGACTTGTGTCCCTGGTTTCCGTGACGGGTCACATATGCGTCTGACATTTTGGTTTCAGTTTTAAAACATGCAGGAATTAGAAAATAAAGTGCAGGACTTGCTTCATGTTTAAAGGGATAGTTCGGCCCAAAATAAATTTAAACATATGATTTACTCACCCCCAAGCTGTCCGAGTTGCATATGTCCCCCGTTTTTTAGACAAACACATTTTCGGATATTTTAGAAAATGTTTTAGATCTTACAGTTGATTAAATGTACGGAGGCTACTCTGCTGCAGTTCTGTGCCCCCGCCCTCCGAATTTGTCATACGTCACTAAGAAAAGTGCATACACTACACTAATACTCTCTCCTGAATACAGAGGAGTCTAAGATGGCGGCGTTACCAGAATCTAGTTAATTTCGTTAATAAAGTTTTAAATATGGATATTTCTACAACAACGCCGCACGGATTACCCTCAGAAGACCTTTGTTTACCATCCTGGAGCCGTTTGGATTTAATTTGTGAAGGATGGACGCACTTTTTTTGGACTTGAAGGTCGTGCACTATGGGTGGACCCCATAACATTACATTTAATCAACTGAAAGATCTAAAACATTTTCTAAAATATCCGAAAATGTGTTTGTCTGAAAAACGATGGACATATGCAACTCGGACAGCTTGGGGGTGAGTAAATCATGGGTTTAATATCATTTTTGGCCGAACTATCCCTTTAAAGAGTTAGGGGTTGTGCACACCAAAACATTTAAACATATGAAACGCCTGGACACCGATTGCCGACTGTTTTTTCAGCTGATCGCCAGCTTTCTTCAGGTGGCTGTGATACTTGTGCTGTGATCCGGTTGGTTGCTGTGATACTTTTCCCACCCCATCTCCACTGTGATTGGACGGCCTTGTGAGAATTGACATTGACGAGCAGAGCTTTTCACCCAAAGTTGAATCTCTTTCAACTCTCGACGCTCAGCGCAGAGCGCGGAAAAACGCAGAGCAGCGGTTTTCAGCGCGAAAAAAAACGCTAGCTGCTGGCTTGTTTGAAAAACGCAGAGCTTTTATTGGAAACAATTGAAAACATGCACCGGACGCGGGCGTAAAAGCTTTGGTGTGCAAGTCCCCTTATTAACAGTCCCTCCACAAAAACGCGCTAATGTGATTGCATGATTCAACGCATAATCAGCAAAAGTCCGCATATTTATGCGGGGCCTGCATTTTTTTTCAAGTACGCCACACTTTCACAGCATAAATTGATTTCAGTGCGCAAAATATGCGGGGCTTGCATGATTTCATAATCCCCGCATTTTCGTAGCAAAAATCACATTTCCACTTTTAGACAAAGCCTTTGTGTACACAAGCGCAGCCATGTCCCCTGTTGCCATGGGAACGTTTTGAAGTGACGTGATTATTTGAAAAGCTGAAAACAGTTTTTGCAAGTACCTGCAATTTCATCACATAAAATTGCATAAATATCCCGCACGTTCCATCGCCTTTTTTAAGAAAACTACCGCAAGATCAAGGATTTTTGCACGTAACAATCAGAAAACTACGCATTTTCTCTGGAAGGACTGTATTAAGAAAGAAGACATGAAAACAATGTTCCTCGTGCTGACTGACAGATCTGAAGCATGCACACCTATGCGCAAGTGCACGACCCCGATATATATACACATACAACGACAGTTTTAAAAATATCTGTTTTGACAAGAATTCATGCAGATAGAATCTGTTATGTCTTTGAAGTGAATGTTTGATTAATCTGATGTGTAACCTTATATTAGATCTCCTTGCATTACAGTAGATCACAAAGCTGTCTGTCTCAATCAATGTCAATCAACAATAAAAGAAAAAAAGTTGAACTTGTATTTTTCCTATAGATATTGGTTTTGACTGTGTGTTTGCTAAATCTATCAGTTTTACCGGTGATCTTGAAGTATGGATGTAGTGCTTTTGCTTTTGAACCCTCAAAAATCTTTAACTCAATTTTCTCAAAACTGACTTTGCTGACTACAGTATATAAAGTGTAGCTCTGTCATTTTCTGTCAGAATCCAACAAATCATACATCATTTTAAAGTTTTTTTTAATAGAGAAGGTCGAAGTATTTTTTATCATTTTGCCAGCGAGCAGTCACAAATAGTGGTCTTATTATTCATTTATAGGGCACTTAAAGCACTTTACATATGGAAGTGATATAGCCGTGTATATATCATGTATAATAAGGGGGATGATTTGTATGCCACTGGGCAAATCTGACCAGGATGCCAGGGTACACTCCTACTCTTTTTCAAAGGAAAATGAAAATAAATTTATTTGTAATCACTGGATTATCAAAAAATAGGCATTACCACAATTAATGAAATTTATACCATGCTGTTGAATGCTTCATTTGATTGACAACTGTTCTACATGTGTGCTGTATTTTTCTTTATTTTCTGTACAGTTCAAAGTCACTACGCTAAGTTTATTTTAATAATGATTTTTTTTATTTTAATAAATAAAGAATAAATATGCATGTTAGCGAAATAAAGAAATTGAAAAGAATGAATCAAATAATTCAACGGAAGAAAATACAGTGAATAAATACTGATTAAATACTGAGAACAATGAGAAATTAGTCCTACTAACAATAGCATTTTAAGGATAAAAACCTCTCAAATGTTTTAAAATGAATCACCTGAACAATATCTTATAATGTGTTGTGACCGTATAAGCAGAATAATTGACTCCGGTCCATTAAATTGTTAGAAAATAAATAATGCAAACCCGCTGTGCATTACCACCTCAGGTGTGCATTATTATATATATATATTTTTATTTAATGGTTCATTGTTAATTATTCCTACATAAATCATTCCTGGAGTTACCAAAGATTATGCCTCTTGACTGCTTTTATTTCTTCTTTAGTAAACAACTCGTTAATATTTTTGTCTTTTTCCGTCTTTATTAGATGCCTGCTCTCTCTCTCTCTGTAATAAATTCCCCCAAACTTTTAAATTATTCCTAAAAGGAAGTTTTGAACGCAAACATGTAGCTTCTCCATGCGTTGGCGACAGGGCCTGACAGCATGCGAGTTATCAACCGGTTGCAGACTTCCCCTCGGGGAATTTTAAAAGCATGCGCTCAGAATATCAATCCCGAGCTTTCAGTCTCTCCTATAGTATCTGAACTTCAGTTTTAATGGCTGCCGGCCATCTGATCCCTCTCTCTGTCAAAACTGCAAAACACGTGCTGTTAAACGGCTAATGCCGCATGCTAACACAGGCCGCAGGATTTATCCAATATTATCACCCTCTTATCCGCAGCTTAAAGCGATTTTCCTTCATGCACAAAACAGCTTACAGCATTCTGTGATACATCAACCGACAATATCCAACAAGGATAAATGCTTGCCCTTCAGACGTCGTGAATGTGCAGCGTGAATACAAAACTCTCTAATTGGGGATTATTGCCCACTACCTTAAACCATGGGCTTTATATGTTCATCATACTGTGCTGTACACATCAGGTTAAATCCTTATTCACCCATTTCCAGTTGTTGTATAACTAAATATCACTTTATCTGTGTAGTGATCTTTACATGACTCCAGACAACACGACTTCATTAGACCCAAACCTGAGCAAAACCCCAACAACAAACCAATAAGTGAAGTTTTTCCAACATGCATGACTGCTTCGGTGCATTGCACGCATGCACACATTCAGACCAGATGCTGAGTTGCGGTCGACTAAGATCCATGTTAAAAGCATGAGCCACATCTGAATTAAACATGATGAGTATACAAGCAGTGCGGTGTGTTATTAAACCCAGGAGGTGTTTATATGCAACCGCAATGAGAACAACAGAATTATGATCTGTATTTGTCAGCCTCCCAGAGCATTGCACTTGTCATTAAAACTAAATCTAATATGCATGCCACTGAATAGGATAATCCATATCCATAATCCATATCAGAAAGAGTAGGGGTGTTCCTCGGCATCCTGGACAAATCTGACGGCATATACCACTTACCAACCTACAGCGCACAATACAGAATGGTTTAGATTACTAAGCTGTTTATTTTGCATGAACAAATAATCTGCACACTAATCCAGCTGTCACTAATCAGGCTGTCAATATGTGTCACATTTCAGAGATCAACACATGCCAAACATGGATTTGTCTGATCCACGAGAGATCTTCTGGAAATGCTACAGCAATGGAATCGGTGAATCGGGAATCATCACATAATTGTTATTTTGATGGTTCGGTTAAAATTGGGAGGGCTGTACGAACATTGCAGTTTCCTTACTAATTATAGTATTACAATAATAGAGAAGACGCAAACACACATAATCATAAAGGGTTGTGCGCGCGTGTATGTGTGTGTTCTGACTCACTATTGTTAATTGTAAAGACAAACTGCAGACTAGTGGGCAGTAATGGTGACTAATGAGACGTGTGTGTCTCTCTACAGCCCACTGACCAACACACACACCAACCGGTCTCATTTCTAACGTTACAAGGGATTTATGTATTTAGAAGTCCATTTGTGTGGAGAGTTGGAAATGTAATTGGTTTATCGATAAGCTCCAATCAAAACAAAGCATGCACAGACCGCCCACTTTGGCTCTAGATACATTTAAGCAGTGATCTTTTCAATGGATATTTCAATAAAGAGCTGTAAGCTATGAACTACTAAATCAGTCAGATGAAGATGAATTATAGCATTGCAAAGCAACTAAAATTATTATCAAATCATAAAGTTACAAGACTGCAATGATTGAATTTTATTTAAATTGGAAACAGCGCTAAAATGCAGTATTACAGGATTACTGATGTATAAATCTTTGATTATCTGAATAAAAACTGTGTATTTGAAGTTCATTCCAGGATGAAGAGAGACCTGCGGTGCTTCAGTGAAGTGGAAGCTGTTTTACGTGATTTATGTTTTTATGGTAAGAGGATTATGTGCCTTTCATCACCAGGTAATAAACACAATATTTTAAAAAATTACACTCACTTCTGCCTTCTACAGAAAGTTTATATCGTTGTTTAACAACATCTGTGTCGACTATGATGAAAGGTTTATATGTTTACGTAATTCATCTATTTCCTTATTGAGAAAATATTTATAGATCTGAATTTAAAGGGGACATATTTAGTTTTGGGAAACCATTCTCTGCAAGCATGTGAAAAAATAGGTAATTCATATTTGGCTCCCCTTGTGATGTCAGAAGGGGATCTTTTTAGAATAATACCGCCCCTTAATCTCCACTATCCAACCACGGCACTGCCATTTAATGCAGAGAGAAAATAATTGACGGCACAATTGAGTTTCAATTTCTACAAACCACCATCATGGCGATCAATGTTTGCATTTCATCAGCTCATTTGCATGGTAAAGGACACACCCAAAAACGGCACAATTTTGCTCACACCTACAAAGTGGCAGTTTTAACATGTTATAATAAATGATCTATATGAGCTAAAACTTCACATATGTACTCTGGAGACACCGAAGATTTTGTTTGCAGGGTTTCCCCCAGAAAATTTGTTAGTTAAGGTGGTAGGGTTGTGCAGGTGGACCTGGCCAGGGGCGTGGCAATCAAAGGGGCGGGCGTATGCGTCATGATGAAAATATTTTTATTTAAAACACTCAAATAAAACTCAATTTTGAAGAAACTTTGACAGAAAATGATCACATGCTAGATTATTAATGAATTAAATCTTTTATCAACAGGCTAGTTATCCTCTAGACATTGACGGACCATGTCTCTCTCTCATTTCGGGCATGTGGCGCGTGCCCGCTCGCAGTGTGAAGTGTGTCCACGCTATTTTCCGAGATGCACTTGACGGCCTTTTGTGCAGCGAATTATTTTTTTGGGACGACATTGTTAAGGTGGTAGGTTATCACAGCTTAGGTGGGCCGCCCGAACTGAAAATTGCTGTGGGAAACCCTGGTTTATGTCTAGTTACAATCTAAAAATTGATTGTTTTAATGTACCATGTGTTAAAACGATAAAACTTTTTGGTTTAGAGTATTCAGATATTACTTTTAGTTACTGCACTGGGGTCTAACCGAATCTCATTGAGCTTGTGTTTAAACTCAACAGCACAGATGATTTACTGTATCAAATTTAATTTCACTTTCACTCTTATTAAAAAAGCACCGTGACTGTTCTGTAGTACAGTGATGATATAAGATGCTAATATTACATAAGGAATAATTGACGATGGGCCGTTGAATTAAAAAAAAATAATGCACACCCAAGACGGTAATGCGGCACGATGCGAAGCAGAGACATTGCTCTGGTGGCTATTTTCAGACATTTGACAGGTCAGGTGCGTTTAGGGGGAAATAATGCATGCCGGTGAAACAGAATAAAGCATTCAACTGCCCTGTGGTATCACTTAAAATAGACTACATCATGCTACTGAATGACTACCATATTAATATAAAAATCTCATATTAAAAGTTGCTTAAAGTAGCTTGAATGCCATGGTAATACTGGTGTACAAAAAATGCATACATAGAAGGATTTTGGTTAATGGTACAAATTGCAAACAAACTGGTTCCTATCTATCATCATATGGTTTGCTAAAGACAAATCCAAACAAATAATGGCAAACGTTTTTCTTAGAACAAACCTTACTGATCATTTTTACCTGATAACCTCAAAGGATCACTATACCCGTCACCTTGTGAAATTTCTGTTTTATCTTTTAAAAATACAATATGTGCAATATTGTTGCAGCAGCATTCATACAGTTTTTTTTGTGTCCTAAAGAGCCAAGCATATTTCAGGGCCATGGTGGCTCACTGTGGATCGGTAAAGGACTAGCAGTTCATTGGCTGTGAGTTATGTGCCAGTGGCCCCCAGTGGCAGCGGTGCTCTCAGCCGCAGACACGCCCCAATAACAGCATCAGCACCGGTCCAAAAACTGCTTCTCTTTATCATCCCTCACACCATGTTTAAATGAATGCAGCTATTCCCACCTGCCCTGCTAACAAGACCCCTAATGCACCCAAAAGAGCATTAACTTGACAGCCCCTCCAACGTACCGTTACATAACCACATTTGTTTTCCAAGTGTCCCATCCCATCTCGAAACTAGTGACATTATTATGCCAGAGAAATGGGCCTGTAGATATAAAGTGAAAGTTGAATGGCTGTAAATGACTGGAGGGATTGCTGAGGGTCTATTAGAAGCTGATTATACAACATAACAACACAAGGGTCCTCCAAGAGCATCTGCTGAATCACAACAATAATCTTCAATTCAGAGTTACTTTTGCCATCATCTCTTACAAAATGTCTCTCCTCCCCTCAATGCGCACAGAGTCCTGCGACAGACCACACGTGTATTTTACCACACATCCCAGACTGCATCAGAATACAAAATAACATACTGTAACATTACCAAACATCAGATTAGTATTTAATACGCATTATTTAATATCCGTCTTTTTGTTTTCTTAAAAGGTTTGGGTGAAGTGCTAAATATGTTTTCCACAATATGAGCGCATGTGTCGTATGGATCAATGTGTGTTTTTCTTTCACAGCATCATCATCTTTCAATGCACCAGAATAACAGAAGGAAGCGCGTTACCTCTGTCCCGGAGCATCAAACGCCTCCAAGTTCAGAGAAGCGCACGAGATCCTCAGTGGTGTGATGTCCAAATCTCCACCTTCAGAGTCTTATTACCTCATTATCAAAATCTGTTTTATTTTTATATAAAACGATACGTGTGTTTTAAAGACCAGGAAATCTCATCACAATGCAGAATGTGTCCCGTCTCTTAACGCCGATTTTCCAGCAACGACTCTCATCCCGAAGACGCGCGCGACTCCCAAAACAGGATTTGGCGGATTTACCACAGATAATCAGTATAGACGATTTAATCCAAAACAAGCCTTTAAAGCCCAGTAAACACAGTTATCACGAGCAATCCAGAGATGTTAAAGCTTCAGAATGTCCATCTCTCCGTACGCGTGATCGGGCTTCATCACTGCCTCAGGAGACCTCCAATGTTACCGTGTTAAACAGCAACACACCGTCTCGTTTACTACACGATGATGAAAGTAAGAACCCGTGAGGGACAAATGCGGAGAAAATCCGTCCAGATGAAGGAGAAGGGTGAGAGAAGAAGGACAATGCGTCCATTCACACCGGCGCGTGCTGCGCTATAAGCGCGGGTCCTTCCTCAGAACAATCCCCGATCTCTTCCAGTGTTCAGCACGAGTATAAATATGGATATTTACAGCAATGTCGCTAAATGTAGCTCAGTTTCATCGTTTTGGATCCGGCGATGCAAAATGAATCCCGCCCATGTTTATTTTTTAAAAGGCGGTTTATTTTTGGTCGCAATCGGCATCCGGCGGGAGCGAGCGCAGAAACCGAATTAAAATAATTTGGCACCGTTGACCTATTGCATCCGGAGCTCGGTAACAGTCCACTCACGGCCGAGCTGAGCACACTGGACCCAACAACACTCCTCTGTCTCCGGTGCGCGAGCATGACACGTGCACGCGCGCGCACACATGCCCATGACGGAATTTTAGCGTCCCGTGAAAACACTTGCGCTCATGCATCTCGCAGCTGTGCTGTCTGTTGCCTTGAAATATTAGATCAGATATTAAATTTGTTGAATCGGATGTTTTAACACAAAATGATGTGTTCCCATCTTTTTAAATATAATTATGATGCCTAATTTATACTGTATTGCTCCTAAAATCAGCTGGCCTCATATCGTAACAACTGTAAATATGTAAGGGGCTGTCAGACTCCATTAAATATTTCTGTATAGGAAAAAACTTTAATGTCTTGTTTAACATTCCCACTGTTATTGTTCAGGAAAGGAAAAAAAACACTTCATTAAACCCCAATGACCTGGTGTCTGGTAATTGCCCCATGCTTTTCCTTTGGGGTAAGTTGTCACAGTGGCAGCCCTCCATAAAATTGCATGCACGTTTTCATTAAATAGATTTAAAACAGTAACATGTAATTCCAAACAACTGTAAAGCAATTTTAGGAAAATTTTATACTTAAAGTCATCATTCTGTCATTTTATCAAGCAGTATTAAAGTATTGCTGTTTTTTTATTGTTAATTCTTAATTATTAACTGGCACAATTAATTGGTCCTGGACCTCCTATAAAGCACAAAATTATAAATTGGGGGAGTCCCCTGGCTTTAATTAAAATTAAAATACGACATGAATTTAAAATTCTGGGCTGCACTGCCATAAAGTGATACTGTCCATTATTTTTCCCAATAAACTACTTTTAGCTAAGGGACCGCCCCGCATTATCTTTGACATAATTCGAACACTGCAGTGTTGTAGAAGAAATACATTTGTGAAACTCTGTGTGCTACTATATATGGAATTATGATTGATGGTGAATTTCTATATTGAATTTTCATTGTCACATTCATGCATTTTTTTACACCCCTACATTATTATTTTTTGCAGAAGCTGCAGTACTGAAATCAGTTAGAGGGCTGGAGATTGCGTTGACATGTAGAGGATAGGTCGCTGCCTGTTGCGTGTGCAGAATAAGACTGGAAGAACAGAATGTTGTTTCCTCAGACAGAGGAGGTGGGGATGATTTGACTGAGTTTGGTGGCTAATGCAGTAACGCGCTGTTCTCCCATCAGTCAAATGCCACAGCCGTACTGCAGGAATTCACAGATGTGCAGATCTATTTAGGCCTTGTGTAGGGACAGAAAGCAATAAAAGATGAGAAGATAGGAAGAATAAATGAAAAACTACGTGAAAAAAATTAGAGAAGCTTTAGTTTACATTTGCTGTTACTGTTTTGTCATGATTAGATGTTTTAAGGTGAAGTCTCTTTGTTTTATAAGATAATATAATGAAATAAAAAAAACCCTCTGGACATCGTTTGCACATGATTATATTAGGTTTTCTTAAAATGAAATTAACATAAATTAAAATTAATTTCATTTTAAGAAAACTTGATTCAATCATGTTGAACTCGTGTACAATTAAATTACGTAGATCCAACAATTTTTTAAAGACAAATCATTTTAAGAAAACTTAATTCAATGTGCAATTGGATTTTTTTTTCATTGTAGTCATATATGACTGGTCTGTCAGCACAGATGTAAAATGTACATTGTAATTAGACAATACACTGTATGTGTTTATACCATACAGCAGGGGTTCTCAACTCCGTTCCTGGAGGCCCACTGCTCTGCACATTTTGTATGTTTCTCTCATCTGACACAATCAGTTCAGTTCATAGAGATCTCTACTAATGAGCTGATGATTTCAATCAGGTGTGTTAAATAAGGGAGACATACAAAATGTGTATGTATGTATACATTTGAGTCCAAAAGCCTCAAATCATTAAAAAAAAAACATTTCTTAAAATTATTTTATTGTATTCAATTATTGGTTCAGCAATATGAGTAAAACAAATCATAATTTTATTTAAACATTTCAAAATTTGGTATTTCCTCTGTTTTTGACAGATGTACTGATATCAGCTGTGTTTATTGCATGAACAAACCTCAAAAATAATCTGAAAATGTTGACGAGGATCTTATGTGCTTCAGTGGAAACATCTGACCTTCTGTACAATAAGCTTTTATGGTACTATAGGTCACAAATTTACTTATATTTGACCGGTGACCAATAAATATTTTTGTGGCAGAGACTCACCTAAAGGATTATTAGGAACACCTGTTCAATTTCTCATTAATGCAATTATTTAATCAACCAATCACATGGCAGTTGCTTCAATGCATTTAGGGGTGTGGTCCTGGTCAAGACAATCTCCTGAACTCCAAACTGAATGTCAGAATGGGAAAGAAAGGTGATTTAAGCAATTTTGAGCGTGGCATGGTTGTTGGTGCCGGACAGGCCGGTCTGAGTATTTCACAATCTGCTCAGTTACTGGGATTTTCACGCACAACCAGTTCTAGGGTTTTCAAAGAATGGTGTGAAAAGGGAAAAACATCCAGTATGCAGCAGTCCTGTGGGTGAAAATGCCTTGTTGATACTAGAGGTCAGAGGAGAATGGGCCAACTGATTCAAGCTGATAGAAGAGCAACTTTGACTGAAATAACCACTTGTTACAACTGAGGTATGCAGCAAAGCATTTGTGAAGCCACAACACGCACAACCTTGAGGCAGATGGGCTACAACAGCAGAAGACCCCACCGGGTACCACTCATTTCCACTACAAATAGGAAAAAGAGGCTACAATTTGCACGAGCTCACCAAAATTGGACAGTTGAAGACTGGAAAAATGTTACCTGGTCTGTTGAGTCTCGATTTCTGTTGAGACATTCAGATGGTAGAGTCAGAATTTGGCGTAAACAGAATGAGAACATGGATCCATCATGCCTTGTTACCACTGTGCAGGCTGCTGGTGGTGTAATGGTGTGGGGGATGTTTTCTTGGCACACTTTAGGCCCCTTAGTGCCAATGGGCATCATTTAAATGCCACGGCCTACCTGAGCATTGTTTCTTACCATGTCCATCCCTTTATGACCACCATGTACCCATCCTCTGATGACTACTTCCAGCAGGATAACGCACCATGTCACAAAGCTCGAATCATTTCAATTTGGTTTCTTGAACATGACAATGAGTTCACTGTACTAAAATGGCCCCCACAGTCACCAGATCTCAACCCTATAGAGCATCTTTGGGATGTGGTGGAACGGGAGCTTTGTGCCCTGGATGTGCATCCCACAAATTTCCATCAACTGCAAGATGCTATCCTATCAATATGGGCCAAAATTGCTAAAGAATACTTATAGCACCTTGTTGAATCAGTGCCACGTATAATTAAGGCAGTTCTGGAGGCAAAGGGGGTCAAACACAGTATTAGTATGGTGTTCCTAATAATCCTTTAGGTGAGTGTATGTGGGTTTTAAAAAGTCAAAAACCACTTATTTCCAAGTTTAAATAAAATCACAGAATTTGGCCTCGGGCTTCTACTGGCTCTGTATTTACCACAGCACTCAAGTGCTCAAGGTCTCATCTAACTGTTCAATGCTCTGACAGTCATCGTGACTTAAAGACAACAGAACTTTACTCAATATAAGCAATAAAATAGCAGCTGAATACGTTTGACACATCTAAAGGATTATAATGGTTCTTTATGAGGCTTTTTGTGATTTCAGGACCATGGAGAGCTACATTGTTTGGTGATGATCAGGACCTTGGACAGCGAGCTCTGACTGACGATTCAATGCCAGAATTCTTTTAAATCATCTTCTATACTTCATCTGTGATATCTACAAAATCTAATCACATTACAGAAATGTGAGGTATGGTTAATGTAGTAAAATCTCAACCATTCCTGCTCTCCAATTAGTATTTAGTGGTATCATTATATATATTAGTTGAAGTTTTTTATTATAGTAATAAGTGAACAAGGGGAAATTTAAGTTCAAAAGCAATTTCCCTTATTTTCCATATTTCATATGCATATGCCTCATTTGCATAATGCATTTATTTAAAATATGAGCCGCACTTTTTTCACAAGCTTTACCCTTTTGCATTGTCTTCAAAGTATTTTAGCCGCAAGCCAGATGACCAGGAACATTTCCATGAACCTGTTAGAAGTTCAGTCCCCTCAATAGAAACCTAACATTAAATGTTTGTCTGTGTGTGTCTGTTTTTATGGGTTTCTTGTGTGTGTGCGTGTGTGTGCGTGTGCGTGTGCGTGTGCGTGTGTGTGTGTGTGTGTGTGTGTGTGTGTGTGTGTGTGTGTGTGTGTGTGTGTGTGTGTGTGTGTGTGTGTGTGTGTGTGTGTGTGTGTGTGTGTATTACATTGACATGTTTTCTTCTGCTGGCCACTCAGTCTGTCATTCATACTGAAAAATGCAGCAATTGATGTTGAAATGTTTTTTTTTGTGGTAAAAGCTTAAATATGCATTTGCAACACAACGTTACAAGCCAGATTGTTAAACATGCTGTTGTTTGCACCTTAAAAGTGAAGCTGTAGCTTTAAAGTGTGTTCAGTAAGTGTCTTGTGTACGAATGTTTATATTTAATATAATGGAGACCTTGTTGATAACATTATGCAGAAAATGCATCATATTAAATTGTGAAAGGAGCAAAGAAAACCCAATAGTGGGTTAAATTTTTTTCAAGAGAAACAGATGTAGGAGACCACAAGAGCCAGATGTACTAACAGCTTGCACTGGCGCAAAGTCCTCTTTAAAAAAGGATTGCACGCAAGAAGACACGCAATGAAAAATTGCACTTAAAAGGTGTGGACTCAGTAGTTTTTGTGACTGATATTATTGCATATGCATTTTTACAGTAGGAGAAAAATGTATGAAAAGAGATCATTTAACTGAAGTGCGATTTAATAAGGTTTGCGCTTGTCAGTTTACTGGTATTAGTGCCATTATTTAACGCCTGTAAAGGAAGTCATAAACCTTGTGCTACTTCACGCTGCTTTTGGTAGATTGTGTTGATTATTATGGAAATGCTCCTGTGTCCTTTAACCCTTGAATACGTTTCCACTCCCATCAGTGCTTTATTAAATTTGCGCTCTTATGTTAATTTGCCCTGTTTAGTAAATCCTCTGTTTTTTTTTAATCTCAAGTTTGAAGCAAAAACAACCATGAGATCTCATTTGTGTTTTTCTTTTTGAGTCTGTGTGTGTAAAAAAATAAAGCAGTCGTGAGGATTGCACTCATCTAACAGGTTATCTTAAAATTGTTCCCACAGAGAGGGAGAGAAACTCTGACTTCTTATCACAGGGAATAATCTCAGTGATACATTCACACTGCTGCTATGGCAACAGCGCAATCCAAAGAATTCTGATGAGAGATAAGGAGAGAGAGAGAGGGGGAGATGACAAGGAAAACAATTTGTTACCTGCACTGCATGAGTAAGCGAGGCTGATTGTGCGCACACGCTGCAGAAGAGACATTATCTGAACCAGATCACAGAGGAACACTGCTGAGTCACAGCGGACACTCCAGAGCGATTTCTGCTGCCATTATCAACGTCAGACCGAGTGACAAATGAAAGGGAAGAAAGTTAGAACAGATTGACAGAATACATACAGACATTGTCGGGATCAAATGGATGCAACCAAACTGAAACCGTAAAGGTTTTCTGTAAGGGTTTGGGTTTAATTTTTATTATAAGGATTTAGTCAGCAGATATCCTTACTACAAAACATGTATATGTTGACTTGGCTATTTAAATGATCTGTATCTGACAAAACTTCCTTAAAAGTCCTGACATGCAGTCTGTAATCTATAAACGCTACAGACATTTACTCAAGTATGTGTGTTTGATCAACTGATCAACTTTAGTTGAACTTGATTGAATTTTTGGTCATCATTACAGTTTTTCTCATACACTTTGGGGTTTCTCTTAAATCATTTTTAAAATTTGCAAAATAATGTTTGCATTTCTCAGAACAATTCGTACAAATTGCCCAACATAATGGTTTTCTTGCAAAAGCCTGTAACTTGTTCAAAATCCTCTCAAAGGTAAATATTTATGTCAGTGAACATGTCAGTCCTATCAATATGGCAAGTCATTGATGAACAAAATATTCTAAATGTTTAGCTATCTGGTCAGTATAACAAAAGTACACAGTATACACTCACCTAAAGGATTATTAGGAACACCATACTAATACTGTGTTTGACCCCCTTTCGCCTTCAGAACTTTCTTAATTCTACGTGGCATTGATTCAACAGGGTGCTGAAAGCATTCTTTAGAAATGTTGGCCCATATTGATATGATAGCATCTTGCAGTTGATGGAGATTTGTGGGATGCACATGAAGGACATAAAGCTCCCGTTCCACCACATCCCAAAGATGCTCTATTGGGTTGAGATCTGGGTAGGGTTGCACCAGTCGTTCGTAAGTTCTTACTTAAACTGGGACGTAAAGTCCAAACTAGAGGCTTAGTAACTACTAGCTAGTTTATAACTAACTCTTTACTTAATTCCGTTGCACCACTTGTTCTTAAGGAAGAACGTAGCTAGTAGGTCGTAAGCTCTCCATAAAGTAATGCGTTGTCGCATAGAATGACGTTTATTTTCCTTAACCCAATCACAAGCCTTATAATGGGCAAGCAGGAAATAGTCTGAACAGTACGTAATTTCAAACTCATTCTTGTCTCGCCTAAACTGAAAGTTAAAAAAAGACGTTAAAGCATATGTTATCGAACTCAAAACATTACACTTTTAATTGAAAATATATATCCCACACATGGAAGAGAAAATAAACAGGAAGAAATTTTAAATCTTATTTTAATTGATGGATACACAGAAAATTAAACAGTTCTTGAAAAGTGGTTGACAAATTTGCGGCTCTTCATAATTAATACGAGCTCATCGATGTTATATAATCTGGATGACATCTTATTCCAAACGTTATTCATGGACAGGGGCTTCCGTAAATATTTAGTTACAACGTATTGATATGTTTAAACTAAGTTTAATGGTGCAACGCAAAAACATTTAGTAGTGCGTAAGTTGTAACTTAGTGCCTATTTACGTCGTAACTAAGCTACGTTGTAACTTACGCACAGCTGGTGCAACCGGCCCCTGGTGACTGTGGGGGCCATTTTAGTACAGTGAACTCATTGCCATGTTCAAGAAATCAGTTTGAAATGATACGAGCTTTGTGCCATGGTGCATTATCCTGCTGGAAGTAGCCATCAGAGGATGAGTACATGGTGGTCATAAAGGGATGGACATGGTAAGAAACAATGCTCAGGTAGGCCGTGGCATTTAAACGATGCCAAATTGGCACTAAGGGGCCTAAATTGTGCCAAGAAAACATCCCCCACACCATTACACCACCACCACCAGCCTGCACAGTGGTAACAAGGCATGATGGATCCATGTTCTCATTCTGTTTACACCAAATTCTGACTCTACCATCTGAACGTCTCAAAAGAAATCGAGACTCATTAGACCAGGCAACATTTTTCCAGTCTTCAACTGTGCAATTTTGGTAAGAAATATTTGGTGTGAAATATTCAGACAGGCCTGTCTGGCACCAACAACCATGCCACGCTCAAAATTGCTTAAATCACCTTTCTTTCGCATTCTGACATTCAGTTTGGAGTTCAGGAGATTGTCTTGACCAGGACCACACCCCTTAATGCATTGAAGCAACTGCCATGTAATTGGTTCATTAAATAATTGCATTAATGAGAAATTGAACAGGTGTTCCTATTAATCCTTTAGGTGAGTGTATGTTTCAGTATTTTCCAATGTAAACTGTGGACAAATTCACATTTTTTTCTGTAAACAAATGACACACGTTGTGATTTTGAAAATCAAAAAATTGTAAGAAATGTCAAATTTTCTGTAACTCAAAATTTCAAGATTCACTTGACAGCAATTTATCAATTCAGTTTACAATTACAAAAGACAAAAAATAACAGTAACAGACTATGACGCAAAGTTTAACAATTTTGCATTACAAGTCTTGTTTGAGGAACTCATTTCTAAACGTTTTGAGGTTTAAGACTATTCAACAGAAACCCGTATAATGTATTTTGATGGAAATGACATAATCCATTGAAAATGTAGTAAACAGCAGACAATTGTACATACAGTAATCATCTGCATGTTTGTATCAAAGCATATGCATTTTGTCCAAAACAATGAGAATTTGCTTTTATGTTGTGCACAACTGACTTGATGATGTGGAGCTTGAACAAAGTCTTTTGAAAAATGTATTTCTGATCTGAGAAATGCTTCAATGCAACTGTAAGAAGTTTACGTGTTTCCCAAACCTGTGTTTGGCATTTTTCCCATGCACAAACTGTATTCAATAGAAAAATGAAAGCCATTCAGGTATACAACAGCAGAAGTAAATCATAACAAGGGTTGATATTCCTTTACAGTTGCATTTCTTAAATCATCCTCGACATTTGCAAAACAATAAGTGCATTTCTCAAATTAATTTGTACAAATAGCAAAACACCATGGATTGCCTGCAAAAGCCCTTAGTTTATCTCTCAAAAGTGAATATCTGTGTCAATGAACATGTCAGTGCCATCAAAATGACAAGTCATTGTGTTGTTGTGTACGGATAAGACAGTCAAATTGTTTAGTCGTGTTGTCAATATAACAGTTTACTCTGAAGTAATGTTCTGATGGAAACTATGGCTAAAGTTTTCATGACAATTATTGTAAATTGTAAGTTACACCTTAGTGTAAGTTATGTGGGGGTTTGATTGCAAGAAACTGGACAAGATTCACATTTACGCTTTTACTGTTTGTACTGTAATTTGTTGACAGATGTTATTGCCACACAGAAATGAAAAGATAGTACAAAGAAAAAAACAAAATATTGTCAATATCGTCTAATGGAAATACCCATAACCCATATGAAAATATTTTGACCCTGTATTATAAGAACTTGTTCAACCATTTTGTATGTAAAGACTTATACTATGAACTAATGCCTAAATGTTGTGAGGGGTGAGACTATTGAACAGAGACCCGTTATAATACATTTATATCAACATGTCATAAGCAATTGATAATGTCACAAAAAAACATCAGAGAATTGTACAAAATCATTTGCATGGATGTACCAAAGCAATTGCAACTTGTTCAAAGAAATGAGAAACTGCTTTTTTGATGTGCACAGGTGACACAATGATGTGTAGATTGAACAGATAGTTCAATTCTGATCTGAGAAATGTACCAAAGCGACTGAGAAAAACTTTAAACTGACCTCTCATGACCCAAAACTCAGTAACATCCCCCATTAAATCTTTCATCTAGATGGAAAACTATATAACCAACTCCTTTCAACCACCGCAGTAATGAGAACAAACCCACAACACAAGCCACACACACACACACACACACACTATTCTCTTTGCCAATGATGAATGTTTCTTCTCTACAGGCTGGATGTGTGTTTGTTTACTGCAGAGATTCACTCGCGCTGGAAGACGAGCAAGGTTAATTAAATTCATGAGACATCTCAAACTTTACTGAGATATCTATCAAATATGGAAGAATATCAGCGGATCTCTTGCCAGTCAGTTAACAGAAGAAACCTCAGTTTAATGTTTTCAGCGTTCTCTCCTCACACAGAGCTCTGACCTCAGACCTGTAGATCTCTTCAAAACCACCCTGCAGATGGACATCAGGCGTTCAGATCGCTCATCTATGAAGGTAATGTCAATCTTCCAATATCAAAATATGTGCAAAGAAGCCATTTTTAGTTTGTTTTTCCTGAAATGTGTAAATGGTCTAATACTGTAGTAAAGTTTTGTAACACCTCTGTTAAACACTGGTCAATGGATTGATGAATAGATCGATTACTGTGGTATAAGCAGAAAAATTTACTCCAGACCTATTAAGTGTACTTTGAGCTTTGTTATATTCTTTTTTAAGTAAAAAGCATAAATAAAGCTGCTTTAAATGGCAGCAGAGATGCTTTCTTTGTTACCAGTATGACAAACATCAGCCTTCAGTCAACATCATTTAAGATGTGTGCACTTGTCTGGACCCTTAGAAAGCCCAGAGCTTTTCTTTAGCCCTCCAAACCCCATGGCAACAGAACGGCATCGCTTCAGTGTTTAACCCCGTCAGGTGTCAACAGGCGCTTAACAGAATCCGTTCTGAGCACCAGTGAACGTCCTGATTGAATGAATTTTTCCCAAGAGACGCTTTTCCATTGCAGGAGGAGTTTTCTGCCGGATCACGGACTCAGTGATGCTCGCAGGCCTCCGGGTCTGAGAGGATGAGTCTGGAGATTTTGGCTTTATAGAAAGACATATGAAAAGGTGGATTATTGCCTCTTCCGTGGTGTTAAGGATACATTTCTTGTAGTGAAGTTTCTAAATTATTTCTCTAAGCAAAGAATTAAATATTTATTAGCCGGTCTTTATATTTTTTCTATGCGGTGACAAGATGGCAATATGGAGAAAAATTTATTTCATTTAATGTTGACACATAAAGTTGACAATCTGAGTCTTTCTTAGTTTAAATGTGTGTGTGTGAACTGAGTTTCTGTATGTTTTTTAGTTCTTTGTTAGTGTTTGATGGTCACAAATTGTTCGTATGACTCATACACAACCAGAAGCACTGAAGTTGACGGAGACGTGTTGGCGTTTTGTCTTTAAAAACTGCAGCATACTGTGGCCTTAAGGAATGATGAGTCCACATAAACACTGCATGCCAGCAACACAATATTATCAGATGTGCCGAGAAAGCTTTCTGACTGACTGATGCCTTACTGCACATACTGCTTTACTGAACAAATACTTAACTGCACATATTACATTACTGCACGTGCTGCATTACTGCACAAATACTTTACTTCACATACTGCATTACTGCATATGCTGTATTACTGCACATGTTGCATTATTGCACATGCTGCTTTATACTGCACATACTGCATTACTGCATATGCTGTATTACTGCACATGTTGCATTATTGCCTATATACTTTACTGCACATACTCCATTAGTGCACATGCTGCATTACTGCACATATAAATTATTGCACATGCTGCATTACTGCACAAATACAATACTGCACATGCTGTATTACTGCACAAATTCGGCACATAATGCATTATTGCGCAAATACTTTACTGTACATACTGCATAACTGCATATACTGCATTACTGCACATGTTGCATTATTGCACATGCTGCTTTACTGCACATACTGCGTTACTGCATATGCTGTATTACTGCACATGTTGCATTATTGCACAAATACTTTACTGCACATACTGCATAACTGCACAAATACAATACTGCACATGCTGTATTACTGCACAAATTCTGCACATACTGCATTATTGCACAGATATTTTACTGCATAACTGCACAAATACAATATTGCACATGCTGTATTACTGCACAAATTCTGCACATACTGCATTATTGCACAAATATTTTACTGCACATGCTGCATTACTGCACAAATACAATACTGCACATGCTGCATGACGGCACAAACACATTACTGCACATGCTGCATTACAGCACATATACACTAAATACAAAACTGCACATGCTGCGTTACTGCACCAATACAATACTGCACATGCTGTATTACTGCACAAATACTACACATACTGCATTATTGCACAAATACTGCACATGCTGTATTACTGCACAAACACATTACTGCACATACTGGATTACTGCAAAAATACTACACATGTTGCATTACTGCACAAATACTGCACCTTATTGCACAAATACTGCACATGCTGCATTACTGCACAAATACAATACTACACATGCTGCATTACTGCACAAATACTGCACATGCTGCATTAATGCACAAATACAATACTGCACATGCTCCATTAATGCACAAATACAATACTGCACATGCTGTATTACTGCATAAATACTACACATACTGCATTATTGCACAAATACTGCACATGCTGTATTACTGCACAAACATATTACTGCACATGCTGGATCACTTCACATATACATTAAATACAATATTGCACATGCTATGTTACTGCACAAATACAATACTACACATGCTGCATTACTGCACAAATACTGGACATGCTGCATTACTGCACAAATATGTACATTTTAATGTTTAGTTTTTTTTTAAGTTTGGGTGTTACCAATTGAAGTAATTTTGACGTTTTACAGTATGACTGAAGTATCAGAGCTACAGAGTTTTTTTGAAGTAATCAGAAGTAATTAGTTTATTTTCAAAAGATTTACCTTTGAAGCATTATCATGGCTATGCCTATGGCTATGGGTTGCTAAAACAGGAAGTGGTTTAGCAGCAGGAAACCAATTTGCCATGTAACATTACACCCACACTCCCACTATCCCGTGATCCTCTGTTCAGCAGCAGTATGTGTCATATACTGTAGCTTTCTTTAACCCTATACACGTTCCAAGTGACAAAACAAACCTTCAGAAGATCATGCTGAGAACAAAAAGACAGAGAGTTCGTGTTTATTTTGACAGTGGCGTGTCAGTGATATTTTAGTACTTTATGTCAGATGTTTTCCTAGATAACTATGACTCGATATGAACTGATTTCTCATAACAAGCGTCTGACTAATGCTATTCAAAGTCATTTATATCCCATTATACTCTTATTGTATGTACACAGATATATAATTTGCTTCTTTCTTTTTTTTCAGCTAACTGAGGAATCAAAGTCTCATGAGGTATTGTAAAATATGAACTGTCTTCAAACTTTTAAAGCTGTATGTGTGTAATAGTGTATAAAAGCCAACGATTCTCCTTTTAAAAGCTATAATGTGTTCCTCTAAACCCTGCAGACATATATTATCCAAAATCATGATTATGAGGGTTAAATGAGAGTATGTGTGTATATATATGCCTGCATTTAAAAGACAGATAGAGTAAGTGATGTTATATTTATGAGTAACAGATCCATGACAGCAGCACTAATAACCTTCAGGTCTTTGCTCGGGGCAGCGCAGCGCTGGTGGTTATTATCAGAGTCTCTTTAATGTGGACGGATGTCTATCACCTGCAGAGGAGAAAGATTTTAAAAGCAGATGATGCAATAGAAAGACATAATGTGTTACAGTCATTCTGAACCAGTTTCATTTCAGGACCCACATTTTAAATCAAACATCAAGTTGTAAGCCAGAATTATACTGCACCACGACTGTTTAAATATTTGTGACCACAACCAGTCATAAAGGTCATAATAAATAAATAAGCTTTCCATTGATGTATGGTTTGTTAGGATAGGACACGATTTGGCTGAGATTCAAATATTTAAAATTCTGGAAACTGAGCGTGCAAAAAATCAAAATATTGGGAAAATCGCCTTTAAAATGCAAGTTAAGCCCTTAGCAACACCTATCACCAATGATAACTACATTTTGAAAAATATCCACAATATTTACAAAATATCTTCATGATGTCCTAATGATTGTTTGGCATAAAATAAAAATGTATAATTTTGACCCATGCAATGTGTTGTATACTTACAGTATGAGACTGTATCTTAGTTTGTTTTGTTTAAATAACATAGCAAAATCTTGTAAATTTTGTTGTCTAGTAGTAGCATTGTAAAAAAACAAACCAAAATATCAATTCTCTTCCAAGAAAAGTCAAGTGATGCTGGTTTAGAGAAAAGCTTCAGCATCACTTGATATTTTCAAAACATTTTAAGATGGCTTTTTGAGCCACTCTTTATAAACAATCCTTGTGTTTGTTAGATGAGATGATACGGTCAAGATCAGAGAGTTTTATAGGAAGAGAGGCATGATGGCTTTGTTTTGTTTATCACTGCTATTTTGTTGAACAGGAAAATGATTCACTCTGCTCAACTAAAAGCTTTAAACCCGCAGCAACATCTCTGAATGTACAGCTATATAAACACACTGTACTCACCACAACCCTACTGAGAGAGAGAGAGAGAGAGAGAGAGAGAGAGAGAGAGAGAGAGAGAGAGAGAGAGAGAGAGAGAGAGAGAGAGAGAGGTTGGTGTCTTACTGTCTATAAACAGTAAAGCGGAGAAGTTATCTGAACATCCTGTACCTCTCCTTTGTGTGCTTTGTCATGAAGTGCATCATTTGATGAGAGATTTTTTAAATACATTTTGACATTTTAAATCTTTTTTTAGACAAAACATGGCCTTACAATAAGTGATACTGGATTTGGTGCTGTGGTTTAGACTGAACATCACTGACACAGATCTATCCTGACATGACTGTATCTGATTTATGACAGAGAGGACAATTATCAGTAAATAATCACTTCACATTACTTTCACATATATTGCTGCTGGTTTGTTTTCACTATGAATTTTTGTGTATTTTTTTTTGGGGGGGGGGGGTAAATCATGCATTCTGACTTATTTAGACTGTTAACCTGATCTCACGAATTTCCTGCTCATTTTTCCGTGGCATTACGGATCTCCGCATTTTTCCGTGGCCCTGCTACGGACTGTCTTTTTCCGTGGCATTCTCACGGATTGGTTACTCAACTGTTTTGTCCTATTTTCTTACCATTTTCGCTTCGGTTTAGGGTTAGATTTACATGAAATGACATCCCTACCCAAACCCAACTCTAACCCCAACGCCAGGCGACAATTGTTTAAAGTTTAGAAAATATAAAAGAATAAATCAGAAAAAATTATATAAACCAATAGTTAAAGTGACATACTAATGCAAACACCAAATCTAACCCTAAACCGAAGCGAAAATGGTTTGAAAATAGGAAAAAGCAGTTGAGTAACCAATCCGTAAGAATGCCACGGAAAAAGACAGTCCGTAGCAGGGCCACGGAAAAATGCGGAGATCCGTGAGAATGCCACGGAAAAATGAGCACAAAATTCCGTGACTATCCCACGGAACTTTGTGAGATCATGTTGGTTATAGAGTTGGACTCTCATTATGCTAAACATACACTGCAAAAAAAATTACTTTCAAGAAAAAAATTCTTAGTAAAAATATCTAAAAAAAATCTTAAATTAAGATGTTTTTTTCTTGATGAGCAAAACGACCCAAGAAAATAAGTCTAATTTTTAGACTAAAAATATCAAATTTAAGTGGTTTTGTGCATAAAACAAGCAAAAAAATCAAATTTTTCTTGAATTTAGTGTTTAAGAAAAATTTTCAAGATTTTTTGCATACACCATTGGCAGATTTTTTTGCTTGTTTTTGTCAGGATCTCGAATGTTATTAAGTGTATTTAGTCTTGTTTCTGGTGCCGGGATCCTGACACCCCCGTATACGTGTTCTGTGTTTGTGTAAAGAGTCATGTGGTCTGTGTTTATGTTTTGCGTACCACATGCTCTCCTGTCTTAAGTCTTGACCCTGCCCCCTCGTTTCCTTGAATTATTCATGATTAGTTTATTCCCTTCACCTGTTTGTCATTGTTCCCTAGTTTAGTTTTCCCTTTTTAAAGCCATTGTGTCTTATATCTTGTGCCGGTTCATTGTGTATCCAATGATACCATGTCGTGTGTGCGCTTTGTCTTGTCGTGGTTATTTTTCTAGTTATTGTCATTGTTTGCCCCCTCGAGGGTATTTATGTTTTAATAAACGTCTTTAAGTTACGAGCTGTCTGCGATTGGGTTCTATCCACCACCACACTCCTGACAGTTTTATGCGAAAAATCACTTACATTTAATATTGTTGGTCTAAAAACTAAATGTATTTTCTTGGGTCATTTTGCTCATCAAGAAAAACCATCTTAATTTAAGAATTTTTTGATATTTTTACTGAAAACAAGACAAAAATACTAAGAATTTTTTTTCTTGAAAATCATTTTTTGCAGTGTAGGCAAAGTTTTAAAAACCAGTTGGACATATGACAGAGTAATTCTGTGCCGAAAATTCTGCATTAGGGTTCGTAAAAGTTTCGAAAAGTTCACAACTGAATCTGTTTTGTCACATCTAGATGTCTTCACGAGTTCGCTTTGAAACGATAACCGGAGGTCCAACCCGACACTTTGCAGGTTCGTGTCTAAAAGTTTAACGAGTGCTGTGGATACGGATACGGGTCCGGGATAATATTAATGTAAAACTCGGGATAATATAAAACTCCAGACAGGTAAAAAAATTGACTGGGATGAGTCGGACTTGGGTATAATTTTGTCGGGTTTGTCTCGGATTGAGTCTTTCTTTTTTTTTTATAATTTATGCATGTCATATTCGGGTAAAAAGTTATTTGGGTCATTTTGGGTTGGGTACATTTCTTTGAAACCAGGAAGATGTCTAGTCACACCTTGCATATGTACAGTAGATGTCCGTTTATGGGCATCTCTCACCGAAAAGGCGACAACTGGAGCGAGAGCAAGATCACGCTCATCAACATGCTTCATTCGGTTTACGGCAGTTGTGCAAGTGTGTTAGTTTGCATTTCAGTGACGAATGTTTTATAAATAAGGCCCAGTTCAATGCTGGATTTGGCGTTGCCGCCAGGAGCTTGGCTGTTTTCGGAAGTAGCTGTACAGCTGACCTGCCTTTTATAAATCTAATAAAACTCATAAGTCTTATGCTCATATGTCAACTATACATCGCTTAAGTCTTTATTTATTTAAATTATATACAATTTCTCGATGCACATTGTTCTAAAGTATCACAGATAAAACGAGGTCAGTATTAAGTTTCTGTGCCCTCATTATTGGCTTTATTGCTCTTTTCTCTCTCTGTCTCTCTCTCGTCCTGTTTTAGAGCTGTGTTTATTTCCCATGGTGCACATCTCTCAATATTCAATGGCTGCTGTTCTAGCGCAGGATTGAAGCCGCCTGTGTTCCCCCGAAGAAAGACCTCGCAGGTAGAAAAAGACACTGTTCAGTTTGCAGGCGTGAATGACAGCAGAGCCGCAGGGAATCTGTTCAGCCGTCAGTTCTCCTGTACTGATCTGGGATCAGTGCTGCGTACCACATGATTATTCATGCTGTGGGTGACTGCTACAGTCCGAGGTTTGAGTCTGAGGCAAAGGTCGCACTCAGGCGGAACTAAAGTGAAACCATGAAAATATGATGAAAAGTTTGAAGCTAATATATTATACTGTTAAGTGGAGTAAATGTAAAGTAAAAAATGAATATCTACATAAAACATTTTTGTGTTGTGTTGCTAAACTAAACTGCACAAGCAAAACTAAAAGTAACAAATCTTTTGTCTTAATATGACAATAGGGGCGGTGTTATCTGAAGCATTTAGTTACAAATATATTCATTTTTAAATTGCTGAAATGGGTGTAATCTTTCTCATTTCATTTAAAACTAATAAGCAGTGATTATTCAACGTTCAGACACAACTCATAAAATAAAATGTAATACAGTGCTCATAAATTTTGTCAGATGATTTATTCTTCCTCTCAAACACTTGTTGTATAAACTTGGCTTCTGTTCCAGATGGGAACTCCTGGAATTCATCCAATCAGATTAGATTTGTTATTTTCGTCCACTGCTGACAGATGTGTGTGTAGTTTGTATAAGACAGTCACAGTGTTTAGACTGCGTCTTCATTTCTTGAATATCAATTTACTGTACATGTGAAACATATGATGTTATTTAACATGGAAGTTATGTTTATATTTTTCATGAAATAATCACAATGCACTCACCTAAAGGATTATTAGGAACACCTGTTCAATTTCTCATTTTATGCAATTGTCTAATCAACCAATCACATGGCAGTTGCTTTAATGCATTTAGGGGTTTGGTCCTGGTCAAGACAATCTCCTGAACTCCAAACCGAATGTCAGAATGGGAAAGAAAGGTGATTTAAGCAATTTTGAGGGTGGCATGGTTGTTGGTGCCAGACGGCCGGTCTGAGTATTTCACAATTTGCTCAATTACTGGGATTTTCACGCACAACCATTTCTAGGGTTTACAAAGAATGGTGTGAAAAGGGAAAAACATCCAGTATGCGGCAGTCCTGTGGGTGAAAATGCCTTGTTGATGCTAGAGGTCAGAGGAGAATGGGCCGACTGATTCAAGCTGATAGAAGAGCAACTTTGACTGAAATAACCACTCGTTACAACCGAGGTATGCAGCAAAGCATTTGTAAAGCCACAACACACACAACCTTGAGGCGGATGGGTTACAACAGCAGAATACCCCACCGGGTACCACTCATCTCCACTACAAATAGGAAAAAGAGGCTAGAATTTGCACGAACTTACTAAAATTGGACAATTGAAGACTGTAAAAATGTTGCCTGGTCTAATGAGTCTCGATTTCTGTTGAGACATTCAGATGGTAGAGTCAGAATTTGCCGTAAACAGAATGAGAACATGGATCCATCATGCCTTGTTACCACTGTGCAGGCTGCTGGTGGTGGTGTAATGGTGTTGGGGATGTTTTCTTGGCACACTTTAGGCCCCTTGGTGCCAATTGGGCATTGTTTAAATGCTACGGCCTACCTGAGCATTGTTTCTGACCATGTCCATCCCTTTATGACCGCCATGTACCCATTCTCTAATGGCTACTTCCAGCAGGATAATGCACCATGTCACAAAGCCCAAATCATTTTAAATTGGTTTCTTGAACATGACAATGAGTTCACTGTACTAAAATGGCCCCCACAGTCACCAGATCTCAACCCAATAAAGCATCTTTGGGATGTGGTGCAACAGGAGTTTCATGCCCTGGATGTGCATCCCACAAATCTCCATCATCTGTAAGATGCTATCATATCAATATGAGCCAACATTTCTAAAAAATGCTTTCAGCACCTTGTTGAATCAATGGCATGTAGAATTAAGGCAGTTCTGAAGGCAAAAGGGGGTCAAACACAGTATTAGTATGGTGTTCCTAATAATCTTTTAGGTTAGTGTATATCAAAATTATAGGAATATTGCAGATGTGCATATAGTTTGCAATAACTGAATCATTTTAATATTCAGGTTATGTATAGTCAACATTTTAACAAAGAGCCTGTCGCATGAATGCTTACGTGTGCTCTTACGTGTGTAAGATGGTCAACGATCAGAAAGAATGTGATATATGTATGTTTTATTACATATAATACATGGTAACCAGAAATGAACACTGCTTTTTTTACAGTACACTCTCTTTAAAAAAATGCTGGGGGTTTTCATCCCAGCTTTGGGTCAAGTAGGTCGAGGCCAGCCATTGGGTTAAATTAACCCAGAAATTTTTTAATTTGACACATCAATGGGTTAAAACAACCCAACATAGTTTAAATAGATTGAAAGTTTGCTGGATTGAAAATAACCTTAGTTTAACCATGGTTATTGTACAGTAGTAAAACCATTATTTTACAAATGTAGATCAATACGGCAAAGAAACTTTTGACACTTTTACTATAGTACACCATGGTTACAGTAGGTAAAAACGTGAGAGAGTCAGGTATCATACATTCTCATTTGCATGTAATATTTGACACTTGATAGTCGTATCAGTTCAGATTAACATTCAAAGACCAATCGAGACGTACTGCAGATTATTATCATGTCAATTTGTGTCTCAATGACATATGATAGCAGTATTTAGTGATGTGTGTATGATCTGTCTGCACGCTTCATCAACACGACAACCAGAACAAAACTCTGAGATTTTGTGCATCTTAATGATGATGTTGTGTTTTATTCTGAACGACTGCTCTGTGATTCTTTCAAAACCTGACTGGATGTCAATCGATTGAATGGCTGTGTGTTTTATTTGAAACAGTAAATGAAAGAAATGAAAGCAGTACAGAATCATCAGAAGATCGTTTCAGCTGACAATCACTTTTAATTGACGTGCCATACAGTTTAGTTTAGTTTAGTTTAAAAAGATTTGAGGTTAAAGGATTTGTATCCTATCCATCACTGACACATTGTTTTCAGTCTGTTTCTCACACAAACTCTTTAATTACTTCTAATGACTTTAAAATAGGACTCGTTATTTACTCCTGTCATGATTTTCTCAGGAAAAATCAGTTTATGTACATGCACAGCGCTTGAACAGATGTATTGAACACATGTTGATCTCTATAGTTGAGCAGGTTGGAGTGAGCTGTCAATAATAGCCTACTTTAGGCTTTTCAGTGATAAATTAAATTAAATACAAATTTTGAAGAAGAAAATTTGGTAACACTTTAGAATACTGATCCATTGTTAATGAATAACTACACAGGAACAAATAATTAAGGCAATATTAACAATCTAGAAACTACTGTTAACTAACACGAAACTCTGATTAATTAACTGGTAAGTAATAGCACACAGATTAGCGTGGTAGTTCACTATTAACTAATCAATAACAACTATTTTTTTCACACTTTCCAGCGAACTACTGAGAAGTTTCATAATTCATGCAAAACTAAACAATAACTAATATAGGATAAATTACTATATTAACATGTTTACTACTGTAAACAAATAGACAAGACTCTTTACATTTTCAATAGATAATAGCAGACTTGTTCTCATTGAATCAGAGTAATTAAGAGACTACTTGAACATATAGATTCATCAACCATCAAAATGCCATACTGTGATTTTATTATTTAACCTACCTGTCAAAACATTTTATTAATACTGACTAAATATGAAAGAATGCATTTCTTGAATATGCTTAATATGTCTTTAAAATTGTCTCTGACAATTGATATTCCTTGCTCAGACTTGAATGATAAATCGAGTGTTTGATTGCTTTTCCTGGGGAAGTGTTTACCCGCGGGGGAGGGGCGACGCGGACGCACGCTGCTCAGAGAATACAGAGAATCTGATGGTGAAGCAGCCGCAGTATCTCGTGTCTTCATTAATTAATATCTCCCCTCATCAGGTACAAAATGCGTGTTATTTTATTACGTATTCATTGGTTATGTGTTATACTTCTGAAAGATATAAATGTCATCATTAAATGTGTTCAAAAAGCTCTTGTTATCATATATTAAAAACTTTGCTCCCAGTTCAATCCATAGCCCATGCGTTTTCCATGCTGATCATTGGGACCACGCGGTGGGAGAAATTGTGTAAAATGCAGTGAATCTACCAATATAATTTGTATTTTGATAGATTATGCAATAATTACGAGTTATAAGTTGCAGTTGACTGTTTTGAAAGATGATACATTGTTTTTACGAGTTCAATAATTGTGTAAAATTAGTAAAAATGGGACATTCACTTTTGATATGTCCACATTTTCTGAGTCTGTTCACTGTAAATGACAATGAGAGTATGCTAATGAGCATGTTAATTGTTTATACCGTCTAGCATATGATATCATCATGATAAATGTGATATGTTTAACTTGGACAGTGTAAAGCTGAATGTAACGTTAAGTACATTTTTATCATTTGTGTTTTGATTTTATTTAAAGTGGTTTTCTGTCATTCAAGTTTAATGGCACACAAAATCAGAACATAATGTGATTAAACAATTTAAATAATTTTCAGACAATACAGAGACTCTGATGGTGAAGCAGCCGCTCCGTGTCTTGTGTCTTTATTAATTCATATCTCCCCTTATTAGGGAATTACTAGTGGGTTACCATGATCTTCACTTTAGAATACTGATCCAAAAAATTTGTAATTACTTTAGAAGGATGTATTAACACTTGAGTCATTACTAGTGGGTTACCATGATCTTCACTTTAGAATACTGATCCAAAAAATTTGTAATTACTTTAGAAGGATGTATTAACACTTGAGTCATTACTAGTGGGTTACCATGCTCTTCACTTTAGAATACTGATCCAAAAAATTAGTAATTACTTTAGAAGGATGTAGTAACACTTGAGTCATTACTAGGGTTACCGTTATTCAGATAGTAGTTAATGGAAAGCTAATCTTAAAGTGTAGAGTCCTCTAACCATTCACAGGCTATTTACATATGAGCTATAGAGGAGCCATACATAAAAACATATTTTTTGACAGGTAAGTTAGGTTAAATAATAAAATCTTAATGTGTGGCATTTAGATGGTTAATGAATCTATATGTTCCAGTAGTCTCTTAATGACTCTCTAGTGTGCAATTATCTATTGATAATGCAAACAGTCTTGTGTACCTGTATTTACAGTAGGAAACGTGTTAATATAGTGCTAGTCATTTATCCTATATTAGTTATTGTTTAATTTTGCATGAATTATGAAACTTTTCAGTAATTCTCTGGGAAGTATGAAAAAATAGTAGTTACTGATTAGTTAATAGTGAACTACCATGCTCATCTGTGGGCTATTACTTACTAGTTAATTAATAAGAGTTTTGTGTTAGTTAACAGTAGTTACTAGATTGTAGGGGTGACCCCGAATAGTCGAAGATTCGATGCATCGATAGGAGAAGCCTGATTCGACTACCAATCTCACAGTCGAATCGTCGCAGATGTGTTACGAAATGAGGATCATTCAATTTTGGCCGTGGGTGCACACATTATCTGATCTCACATATAACATCTTTCTCACAATATATTAATATACTGCATATTATGATAATGCTGCAAATAATATGTGAAGTAGCAGCTTTCAATAAATATTTTTAAAATGCTTTAATAAATCCAACAACCCCTGTGACCGGGCTTCACGTCCATAAGAGGTTTATATGTTAATAAACCATTGCCTCTTTGTTTCTACATTTAAAAGAAAAGGCTGGCAAATTATATTATGCCTTTTGTTCTTTTAATAATTTCTATATTTTATTTTATTTATAAATCACTTTGGGTTATCTGATTGAACTATTTGGCTTGTGTTTTGTTTCCGTGCACTTGAGGCATTTTGCATATTTGTTCTGCACTTTGTTACTTTTGACCTTATTTTATTAACAAAATTGTATTTATTATAAACGTAAATTCTGATCTAATTTAAGTATGTACATTTTGGATAGCTTTTCGTTGTATCGATGTTGCGCTATTGCGTGCTGGCCATGCTTGCGAATGCAATTTAGCCGAACAGGCTAGGTGCTCTGCGTCTCATATTTAGGAGTTCATCAAACTAAACATTAAAAAACGGATGTTTTTCGACGAGTATACGTTTTTAAAATGTATTGAAAACAGAGTGGTTATCTTCAAAAGTCAAAAGTTAAACTACAAAACAGGTAAGCCGTTTTTTTTTTTTCGGTGATGAAACGGAAACTAGTATCTGCACCGAACCTATTTCTGCCTGACACGAATGTCTTTCTTGTGATTTAATATTATTGTCGGCGGTGTTCACTTTCAAATGATAGCAAAGAGATTCCTGAAATAAATAATATCAGCCGGTCTTTCTGTACAGAGATGATCAAAGTCAAAGCAAGCAAGCAGGTATTTCTGTGCTAAATAATAACGAGTAGTGTCTATAAAATCATTAATTTCAGTGTTTTTCTTGTTATAAATTAACGTTTTGTATATATGGTTATATACAACGAATTGTATATAAAGATTAGTTTTTTATCATTTACAGTCACAATCACAAATTATTTGTCATTTCTCATTTGTCGGGTTTTTTTGGTCATGACTGCTTTGACGCGCTAAATCTCCAAATTAAATAAAAACACTTAATTGTAGCCGGAGTTTCCCAAGCAGGAACACCTTTGTTATTTTTTTAGGTTTATTTATCAAAATGTATGTTTGTGTGATGGTCTGTAGATCGTGGTTTTAAAATGTTATGAGGAATAATTAAACAAATGTTGCCTTACATTTTACCTTAAAAAAAAAAAAAAAAAAAAAAAAAAAATATATATATATATATATATATATATATATATATATATATATATATATATATATATATATATATATAAATGCATCGTCAGTTTTGTCTTCTTTTATTACTTGAAAGACAGTTTTGGTCACTTTATCAGAAAGTTGTTTATGTGTGCTGCTTGTGAAAGAAAATAAAAGTTACCTGGCCCCTTCCCAACCCATGCACACAAAGATAGATGATTCGACTATCGGTCGACTATGGAAAGATTCGACAATTCTGATTCGAATATGTAAATCCTTAGTCGAGGACACCCCTAATATTATCATACACTACACAGGGAATAATATGGATTTTTTCCCAGAAAACTTCTTGCGTAAAATAGATTCAAGCACTTTTAATGACCTGTATCTATGTATGTATAATTTCAAAACACTTTCAGGGACCCATGGGAACCCTGATTACTTTTAAAAGTAACTTTCCCCAAACACTGTAATGCCCTTGCTGCCTGTATCAAAAATTCTGCATTTCTTTTTCTGCGCACAGCATTCAGTTTGGCAATTACAAGCTGCACTGCTTGGAAACCCAGCTATTAAAAGCTCTCTTTCTCCCTCACTCTGTCTCCATCTCGATCTCAAGAGTCCCCTTCCCATCTTGAAGTGTAAACATTCAGGTTTGTATTTCTATAATCCAGCAGTGTATTAGTTGGATAAGCTCTCATGGTCTGGAAGCTGCCGAGGTTAAACCCTACAGAAAGACGTGTGCTGCATCGGTCCATGTTTGCTATCTAACTGAGTACAACCTTCATCAAACTCATTTTCTACACTCGCCCGGGTAGGATTTATACAGATTATTGAGGTAAGCTCACATATCTTACTCTGTTTTACTTCTCACGTACCAATTACACATCTTGTATCTCTCAAACCAGGGGCGGCGTTTGCGTATGGCAGGGTATGGCAGTTGCCATACCCTAGCAGTCAGACAAAACACCAGAAATCAACAGGCTATAATGAAGCTCATTAAAAATAATATTAAATATTTTCAGTTGAACATATCTGAACATTGGTACATCACGTATATGGATAATTTACGCGTGTGCTCGACTTCATGCTATAATACAGGAACCGACATGTGGATGACATCAACGTGCCGCGAGAGCGGTTTGAAAGCAAACTCTTCCCATGATTTCTCACCTCACCCTCGCGGTACTTTGATGTCATCAGCCTGTCATTCTTGCAGCGCAGCTTGAATTGTGCAGGAGGTTTCATGATTACCGCTGTTGTTATAATCTTTATTTTCGCAAGTAAATTTATTTTCGTTTTTTGTTTTAACATTCAAACCGACTCACGGTTCTCCCCCACACTCGCGCAATCCATATTGCATACATTATTCCAGACGTAATATGATTTGTTCTCTGTGGATAAATAAACATGTTCTTACACTGGGAAATTGTAGCCCAGTCGAAGTGTATTAATTATTTGCGCGCGTTTTTGAATATGGCGACTTGTGGAATAAAAACTGCACGACGACAAAAGGTAAGACTTGTTTTTGCATTTAGCCCTGTTTTACTAAGAGTTTTATTTAGTGTTTTAGTCTTTGGTTAGCTGGCTGGGTTAACTACGTGTGCTCTATCACATCATTAAAAGTCTTTATTGTGTTTTTATAAGTGTTTATTGGCGGCTGTCATGACAAGATTTGTGAAGGGATGTTACAGTATGTTTTGATATTATCTTGTTTAAGTTTATCTGTTGCTGGAGTTGCACTTAGTTAATGACAACATTTGAAAAGCATTTTAAACAACCATGATTTCTATTTTGGTTTTTCATTTGTATTGCAAATACTTCCGTATTGTTGTCAGTAGTGTACATCCGTGCAAATATAATATGATTTTATACAGGTTGGTGGAGTATGTACACATATGGATATAATGGTTTCATAGATTCGTTATTTAAATGGCCTTCTTGTACGAAGAATTTTTGCCATACCCTAGGTTTTCTTGAAACGCCGCCACTGTCTCAAACCCTCCTCCTGTGTCCTACAAGGCCATTTAAAGGTGAATCTGGTGTATATTCCTCAGGTCCATCTGAAATTACAATCAGCAGACAACACTGAGCTCTGGTGTAAATAATGAGACCTGTCAGTGAATCGATATTAACAGTGCGCTAATTGGCAATTAATCTTGTTTATGTATATAACTGTATGTTCTTATTTTTCTCAATAAGCAAGGCTCTGTTAAAGGTACAGTACAGTATAACCTGACAAACTGGAAAGCGGGGCTTGTTGTTACACAGCTAACTAAATAAGGAAGACCAATATGTTAATGGGGACAGAGAATAAAAAAACATTTTTACCTTGTCTTTGTTGAATAATGGTATCTAACCGCATTCACGAAGATACTAAAAGTGCTATACATGCTAAACATCTCAGTCTCATAGAAATTCCTCTTTTAGAAATGTCAGCCAGAAAACGCCCCAATCTGAAAAACTGCTGCTTATGACATCACAGGCATCTCCCTGCCCCTTCACTTTAAAATAATTGACTACATTTTTTGAGTGGCAGCAAAGTCAGCCAATCAGTAATGAGATTGCAAGTTAAGCCAGTAGGGGGAGCCAAATAGGTGCAAAACCACTTGTTTAAAATTCCTCACCCTAATAGAGCGTTCTGAGAGAGGTTTTTAGGAAGCTTCTAAGGCATTACAGACCCAAACAAAAACATTTTTGTCTACATGTCACATCACAGAACAAGGATAAATACCCTGTTCAATCATTCTATGTCACCTTTAAACTATATTCTCAAAGACTGATAATGTCAGGTTGAGGCAAGTTGTCACGTTTTTTAATTTCTGTTGGCCCTTGAAGCCATTTTTTTTGCACATACCTGTATAAGATTAAGGTCTGAACTTACTATAATCATTATTTTTAGAGGATTTAAAAAATATTTCCTATAGAATTATTTACATTTGTTTAGATTATCATTAAAAAAATGTATCATTACCGCAACATGATATTACATTAAATATATGCATTTACAAACTCATGTTTCGGTAATGAGAACTAAAAAGTTTTTTAAAAAATTCAACTTTTATCTGGAGAGAAAAATAAGAACTGCTTACCTGGTAGCCATCTTGAGTGTCACAGTCAATTATGTTCCTTACAACATTTTTTTTTATGTTAGTTCATTGAGGGCTTAAACAATGATTGAAAATTGTTGCGGAGGATGAGAAAATTGGTCTTGGACACATTTATATTCCTTATTAATGTCTCTACATTTACCAATGATCACCAAATACCATATGTTTCTTTACTGTAAATGTTTATAGTATAACATGCACTGAAGCTTTTTATTTTTTTAGATTTTTTAATAATAAATATTTCCATGTCAAATAACCCAAATCCAGTCATTGAGGTAATGAAAATTTTCCCCTTAAATGTGGAAAAAACAAAATTGGTTTGTATGATGTCCTTTGAAATAATGTGCTAAATAATACATGAAGAGATGTTTGTAACTGTATGCTTCTTATTTTGATACTCTTACTTTGCATTTACTTTTTTTATCAAAATGTTTATGACACATTATAAGTCTAATTTCATGAGAATCACCCATATGGATTCTTTATGCAAATGCACATTTATTATTAGTAAAAAAATCAGCATACTATAGGAACTATATATGTTTAACTTCTTTCTTTCTTCTATTGTTTGATTGACATTGAGACAGACAGCTTTAAGAGCTACTGCAATGCAAGGTTTAATATAATGTTACACATCAGATTTTTTTCCCAACAGTTAACCAAACATTCACTTAACACATAACAGATTTTATCTGCGCGAATTCTTGTCAAAACTGATATTTTTAAAATTGTAATTCTGTCTAAGTAGGTATATATCAGGGTCATGCGCCTGTGCATGCTTCAGATGTGTCAGTCAGTGTGAGGAAGATCGTTTTCGAATCTTGTCGCTCTTAATAACTCTTGAAACATCAATCAGGTCCTGAACTTTTTCTCTCTTAAAACTCCTTCAACATAACAGTTTTTCTCAGTCGCTTTGGTACATTTCTCAGATCAGAATTGAACTATCTGTTCAATCTACACATCATTGGGTCACTTGTGCACATAAAAAAAGCAGTTTCTCATTTCTTTGAACAAGTTGCAATTGCTTTGGTACATCAATGCAAATGATTATGTACAATTCTCTGATGTTTTTTTATCAATTGCTTATGACATGTTGATATAAATGTATTATAACGGGTCTCTGTTCAATAGTCTCACCCCTCACAACATTTAAGCATTAGTTCATAACATAAGTCTTTACATGCAGAATGGTTGAATATTATGTCAAACGTATTTCTATACATTTCCATTAGACGTTTTTTCTAAATCTGTCCTGAATTGGTAAATTGGAAAAAAAAATTCTTTGTGTTATGCAGTGCTGTCTTTTCCTTTCTTTATGGCAATAACTTGGTCTGTCAACAAATTACAGTACAAACAGTAAAAGACTAAATGTGAAGCTTGTCCAATCTCTTGCAATCAAACTCCCACATAACTTACACTAAGGTGTAACCTGCAATTTACAATAATTGTCATGAAAACTTTAGCCATAGTTTCCATCTGAACATCTCTCCAGAGTAAACTGTTATATTGACAACATGACTAAACAATTTGACTGTCTTATCCGTACACAACGACACAATGACTTGTCATTCTGATGGCACTGACATGTTCATCGACACAGATATTTACCTTTGAGAGATAAACTAAGGGCTTTTGCAGGCAATCCATGGTGTTTTGCTATTTGTACAAATTGTTTTGAGAAATGCACTTATTGTTTTGCAAATGGCGAGGATGATTCGAGAAATGTACCAAAGCGACTGAGAAAAACTGTAAGCAAGTCCTGCATTTTAATCTAATTCCTGCATGTTTTAAAACCCAAACCAAAACCCGCAAGTGGATGGACACGGATCATTTGTATTAGTATCATTAACAGCATAAAGGACAGTACATTTCTCAGAAAACATGCAAATAAAGATAATTTTAATGTCTAAAGGCCAATTCACACTGGTCCAACAACAACCAACTCCAACAACCCCAAGTCTCATTTACTTTGATCCAACAACTGCCAACAGGAGTTTCACACTGACCCAACAGACACGTTTGTTGGCATCTGTTGGATGGGTGTGAATTGGCCTTTTGACTGTGTCTCAATTCATCCGACAACGTGCTAGGCCTAGGGTCAAACAGCTTGTTGCTTGTTGTGTTAAATGCACTTTAATAAATAAAATTAGTTTTGTTAAAATGAATTTACTTTAATGCGTTATTAACTTATTAAATTTGAAAGCCCTAAAAAAAATTTTCGGTAACACTTTAGAATACTGATCCATTGTTAATAAATAACTACACAGGAACAAATGAGTAATGCAATATTAACAATCTAGTAGGGGTGTCCTCGACTAAGGATTTACATATTCGAATCAGAATTGTCGAATCTTTCCATAGTCGACCGATAGTCGAATCATCTATCTTTGTGTGCATGGGTTGGGAAGGGGCCAGGTAACTTTTATTTTCTTTCACAAGCAGCACACATAAACAACTTTCTGATAAAGTGACCAAAACTGTCTTTCAAGTAATAAAAGAAGACAAAACTGACGATGCATTTATATATATATATATATATATATATATATATATATATATATATATATATATATATATATATGAAGAGCTCTTTTCCAAAACGCTATAAATCCATTTCAATAGTTTTCAGAAAAAGTACATGTTTTACCTAGACCTACACATTTTGTGAAAATTCAATTTATACTGTTAAAATGTTTTTTTTGCTCAATCTGAACATGTTGAATAATGATTATTAAATCAAACAACAATATTGTTGATTATAAATTCAAAGTTAATTTTATTTTTTTTCAAAACGCTATAAATCCATATATTTTTTCCATAAATGTATGTTTTTTCTTTAAAAAAAATAAAAAAAAAATAAAAGAATATGCAACATATACTCAGGGACTCTTCATACTATAAATGAATAAGTAAATTATTCAGATTGTGATATACATTGGAGCCAGTTTGAAATAAACAGAATTACACATAACTAACTTGCTATTACTTCCTCCACCATTTCAGTTTTCTCCTTAGCAGGGCATTAGGAACCCCTTTTGCTTAATATTTCACCTCTCTCTCTCTCTCTCTCTCTCTCTCTCTCTCGCTCTCTCTCTCTCTCTCGCTCTCTCTCTCTCTCTCTCTCTCTCTCTCTCTCTCTCCTGCTCTCTCTCTCTCTCTCCTGCTCTCTCTCTCTCTCGTCTACACACAGCGAGCTCCCATTGATCTGCTCTCAATGACTTACCATGTAACAACACGCTCATAATGTCCAATCCAAAAAGCACAACTTTACAGATGTCCCTGCATTGTTCACTACCGACATTTTGTACTTTTGCACGACATTGGTCAATGTATCAAACGCAAGTCTGTCTATCAGCAGGCTATCGAGCTATTCAGTACTTTTCATGTTACGTTAGCAGGCTTCTTCACAGGAAAAAAACTTTATCGCGAACGTACAAAACGGTATTAAACGAGCCAGTTCTGAAACGAAAGTTGTACATACCAAACACTTTGATGAAGATCGCCTTGCAAACGGGTACCTTCTCCGGGTGATGTATTAACATGACATTAATCCTCATTTTGAGTAATGAATGAACATAAACAAACATCTGTTCAGAGCGCCGCCATTGGATTGCGTCGAACGCTCATCGAGTTCTGATTGGTCGAGAGGATAAATCGCGTTTAGGCTAAAAATAGGCTCGGCGCTTATCGCGTTTTGGAAAAGAACGGCATCTTGTACCTACATTTTAACAAGGAAATGTAATAATTTGACATAAAACATTCATGGAGCACTGAATAGGTTCAGTACACAGCCAAATGACATGACAAACTCATTTTTTTTAAAAATGGCGTTTATCGCGTTTTGGAAAAGAGCTCTTCATATATATATATATATATATATATATTTTTTTTTATTTTTTTTTTTAAGGTAAAATGTAAGGCAACATTTGTTTAATTATTCCTCATAACATTTTAAAGCCACGATCTACAGACCATCACACAAACATACATTTTGATAAATAAACCTAAAAAAATAACAAAGGTGTTCCTGCTTTGGAAACTCCGGCTACAATTAAGTGTTTTTATTTAATTTGGAGATTTAGCGCGTCAAAGCAGTCATGACCAAAAAAACCCGACAAATGAGAAATGACAAATAATTTGTGATTGTGACTGTAAATGATAAAAAACTAATCTTTATATACAATTCGTTGTATATAACCATATATACAAAACGTTAATTTATAACAAGAAAAACACTGAAATTAATGATTTTATAGACACTACTCGTTATTATTTAGCACAGAAATACCTGCTTGCTTGCTTTGACTTTGATCATCTCTGTACAGAAAGACCGGCTGATATTATTTATTTCAGGAATCTCTTTGCTATCATTTGAAAGTGAACACCGCCGACAATAATATTAAATCACAAGAAAGACATTCGTGTCAGGCAGAAATAGGTTCGGTGCAGATACTAGTTTCCGTTTCATCACCGAAAAAAAAAAAAACGGCTTACCTGTTTTGTAGTTTAACTTTTGACTTTTGAAGATAACCACTCTGTTTTCAATACATTTTAAAAACGTATACTCGTCGAAAAACATCCGTTTTTTAATGTTTAGTTTGATGAACTCCTAAATATGAGACGCAGAGCACCTAGCCTGTTCGGCTAAATTGCATTCGCAAGCATGGCCAGCACGCAATAGCGCAACATTGATACAACGAAAAGCTATCCAAAATGTACATACTTAAATTAGATCAGAATTTACGTTTATAATAAATACAATTTTGTTAATAAAATAAGGTCAAAAGTAACAAAGTGCAGAACAAATATGCAAAATGCCTCAAGTGCACGGAAACAAAACACAAGCCAAATAGTTCAATCAGATAACCCAAAGTGATTTATAAATAAAATAAAATATAGAAATTATTAAAAGAACAAAAGGCATAATATAATTTGCCAGCCTTTTCTTTTAAATGTAGAAACAAAGAGGCAATGGTTTATTAACATATAAACCTCTTATGGACGTGAAGCCCGGTCACAGGGGTTGTTGGATTTATTAAAGCATTTTAAAAATATTTATTGAAAGCTGCTACTTCACATATTATTTGCAGCATTATCATAATATGCAGTATATTAATATATTGTGAGAAAGATGTTATATGTGAGATCAGATAATGTGTGCACCCACGGCCAAAATTGAATGATCCTCATTTCGTAACACATCTGCGACGATTCGACTGTGAGATTGGTAGTCGAATCAGGCTTCTCCTATCGATGCATCGAATCTTCGACTATTCGGGGTCACCCCTAGATAATATCATAAAAATTCGAGACTTTTTAAGCACACGTGCTAAACTGTTCATTTTAAATGCTTATATCTTCTGTATGCAAATGTTTATTCATACCACAATGCTTTTTTGCATAGTTGTGTTTGAAAACGTCTCGGGTTACGTATTTACACTGTAAAAATACCTTGCTGCCTTAAAAATTTTTTGTTGAATCAACTTGTATTTACAAGTCATTTCAACTTACTATTATTTATCTTGACTAGAGATGAGTTGTTATAACTACAGGTGAGTTGTTATAACTTATAAAATTAAGTTGACTTTTCTCAACTATATTTTGTAAGTTGTGACAACTCATCTCGGTTGACATGACTTGTAAATCTGAGTTGAATCAACAACATTTTTTAAGGCAGCAAAGTATTTTTTACAGTGTAACTGGTGTCCCCTGAGAAGGGAACGAGACGCTGCATCTCCCTTGCCATACTTCCTGCGTCCCTGTAACACCGTCTTTGGCAATATTTCATATAGCGTTATACTTCCTGACTCCTGCGTCACCCTGTCTTTGTCGTTAAGCCTCACCATTGGTGGAATTTGATATACACATTCAGACGCACTTACACCTGGAGGCGTCCCCAAAGTGTCACTGCAGTGACGCAGCGCGAGTTCCCTCGAAAGTGAACTGTAACAATGTATCTTAAAAGGTAACACAATGTAACATTTAGTCCTTGAATTTGAGGGTATTGGACCTGGAAAGTCCTTGAATTTGAAGTTAACCAAGGTGTGGGAACCCTGAGTAATGCATTACAATATAAAGTTACTCTCCCAAAAAGTAACTAATTGCGTTACTTAGTTACTTTTCATGGAAAATAATACTTACGTGAATTTTAAGTTACTTTTTCTTACTTGAATCTTACTGAGGCTTGATCTCTTTCAGGCCTTGCAGGTTTCTGCATTCAGAAATTAGCGCTCGTAAAAACCTAAAAGCTAGTTAAGGAATTTTTATTCATCATCCGATACTTCAAAATGCGCATATAATCAGCGTGATGGTAAAAAAAAGGTTTCTCATTTTTAACATAAAAGACATTAAAGGTGACAGATATTTTGCCCCCAAATCTTCACTCATAAGATATATATGAACTGTTGTGGATGTATGCTAAATGTTTTTAATTGTCAAGACAAACATATTTGCACATTTATTATCAAACATTGCTAATTGTCTGTGCAGTGTTCTTGACGTAATGGATTTTAGCACATTTAATTGTGCTAATCTGTTTAACTTCAGCTGTCTTCCCTGCCTACCACGTCCTTTCACACAATACATTATTACATTTGACATTTACATTTGTTCATATAGGCAGTTGCTTTTATCCAAAGTGGCTTACAAATGAGAAAGCACTCATCATTTTGTTTTGAAAGGAAGCAATAAGCATAGTTTATAAAGCTATTTTTGCGAGACGAATAAAGATGCTAAAAGTGAACAGCATGGTGGAAAGCTGTGCATTGTGCATTGGGGGTTAGTCAAGTGTATGCAGAAGAGGTATGTCTTTAATTTATTGAGGGATTCTGTGACCGTAACAGATCAGGTGAAGACTGATGGCAGTAGGAAACGAAAACCTCTAGGGCTAAGTTGAAGTATGAGGGTGCAGATACAGTTATGGTCCCAAAATCATTGTAAGGCACTTACATTTGATGTGCCAATTGGTAGCCAGTGGAGTAAGATCAGGATGGGTGTGACATGTGCACATGGGCATCATGCACCAATGACGGGGAGCACAGTGTGCACAGCTCACAGAAATTTGTGCATACACAAACATCAAACGAAATATTAAAGAGTCTTCAGTCTTTTTCATGGCACTTACATTTCTAACAATTTGAGCGCCTTGATGCAAAAACCTCTAAAATAAAAGTGTTGATTCACTTTTATATCAAATACTATTCAATCGGAATAATGACATATTGGTATCATATTTACATCTGAAATGGCATGTTTTATTTATTTAAGTTTTAATAAATGACTTTAATGCATTTTGCACAACAACTGCATTATCCTATAAGATTAATGTAATTTAAAATCCATAAAGTATATAAACAACGAAAATTACAAAAGCTATAGCCATGTGATTGATTTTAATGTTCAATAATGATTTAAAAATATATGTTTAGATTAAATTATTAGAGGAATGGATTTTTGCATTCAATTTGACCTCATATGTGAGTATGTGTGATTCCCTGTGAACTAACGTCTAGACTGTCACATTTTAAACCATACATTTTCTACACAGAGGAGGTTAACTGCACATTACCGTTCTGGGGTTTGGAAATGTTGTGAGCGTTTCTTACACGTTTTAATTCCTCAGATAGCAAAATGCAACAGCAAACAGCTCGCGAGCGCGTTCAGACGCTGATGACGTCTGAGACTGCGCTGTCTGCAGCACCTGCCGCCAGAATAAAGTAATGTAACACGATCAAAACATGATCAAAATGGCAAAAATCTCTGAAAAGTGACAAAGATGCAGCACAGAATTAATAATATTGTGCATATTAAACAGATTAAAAGGCAAGTAACAGATTAATGAATGCTTCTTTGATTTTGAGGTTGCAAATGCCACCTCAGTTTGAATGGGCATGACGCCTCTGCATGCGCAGGAGGGGTGTGATTTGGAGTGATATCAGTAGTGTTGGGGAAAGTTACTTTTAAAAGTAATGCATTACAATATTAAGTTACTTCCCAAAAAAGTAACTAAATGAGTTACTTAGTTACTTTTCATGGAAAGTAATACATGCGTTACTTTTAAAGTTACTTTTGCGTTACTTTTTATTACTTGGCTGAGGCTTGATCTCTTTCAGTTTTATGACTGAGATTTCCATCGCAAAATGTCAAGCTCTGGCCTGCCATCTCCTTTTTTTGACTCAAACTGTTCCTCAAACTAATTCAGTTTAATTCAATGCATTATTTTTTTATTAATTATTTTTTCAAATTAATTAAATTGAAAAGTACTTTTTTTAAAGTAACTCAAATATTAATGTGTACATTTATAAAGTAATGTGTTACTTTACTTGTTACTTTAGAAAAGTAATATTATTACATAATGCACGTTACTTGTAATGCGTTACCCCCAACTAGGGGTGTCCTCGACTAAGGATTTACATATTCGAATCAGAATTTTCGAATCTTTCCATAGTCGACCGATAGTCGAATCATCTATGTTTGTGTGCATGGGTTGGGAGGGGGCCAGACCAGGTTCAAATTGGTAACTTCTTTCACAAGCAGCACACATAAACTGTCTGATAAAGTGATCAAAACTGTCTTTCAAGTAATAAACGAAGACAAAACTGAGGATGCATTTATATATATATTTTTTAAGGTAAAATGTAAGGCAACATTTGTTTAATTATTCCTCATAACATTTTAAAGCCACGATCTACAGAACATCACACAAAAATACATTTGATAACTAAACCTAAAAAAATAACAAAGGTGATCCTGCCTTGGAAACTCCGGCTACAATTCAGTGTTTTTATTTAATTTGGAGATAGCGCGTCAAAGCAGTCATGACCAAAAAAACCCGACAAATGAGAAATGACAAATAATTTGTGATTGTGACTGTAAATGATAAAAACTAATCTTTATATACAATTCATTAAACTTTAATTTATAACAAGAAAAACACTGAAATTAATGATTTTATAGACACTACGCGTTATTATTTAGCACAGAAATACCTGCTTGCTTGCTTTGACTTTGATCATTTCTGTATTCACTTTAGATACAGAAAGACCGGATGATATTATTTATTTCAGGAATCTCTTTGCTATCATTTGAAAGTGAACACCAACCATAATATTAAATCACAAGAAAGACATTCGTGTCAGGCAGAAATAGGTTCGGTGCAGATACTAATTTCCGTTTCATCACCGAAATAAAAAACGGCTTACCTGTTTTGTAGTTTATCTTTAAGATAGACAATATAACCACTCTGTTTTAAATACATTTTAAAAACTTATACTCGTCGAAAAACATCCGTTTTTTAATGTTTAGTTTGATGAACTCCTAAATATGAGACGCATGCAGAGCACCTAGCCTGTTCGGCTAAATTACATGCGCAAGCATGGCCAGCACGCAATAGCGCAACATCGATACAACGAAAAGCTATCCAAAATTTACATACTTAAATTAGATCAGAATTTACGTTTATAATAAATACAATTTTTTTATAAAATAAGGTCAGAAGTAACAAAGTGAAGAACAAATATGCAAAATGCCTCAAGTGCACGGAAACAAAACACAAGCCAAATAGTTAAATCAGATAACCCAAAGTGATTTATAAATAAAATAAAATATAGAAATTATTAAAAGAACGAAAGTCATAGTTTAATTTGCCAGCTTTGTCTTTTAAATGTCGAAACAAAGAGGCAAGGCTTTATTAACATAGAGACCTCTTATGGACGTGAAGCCCGGTCACAGGGGTTGTTGGATTTATTAACGCATTTAAAAAATATTTATTGAAAGCTGCTACTTCACATATTGTTTGCAGCATTATCATAATATATAGTATATTAATATATTGTGAGAAAGCTGTTATATGTGAAATAAGATAATGTGTGCACCCATACGGACAAAATTGAATGATCCTCATTTCATAACACATCTGCGACGATTCGACTATGAGATTGGTAGTCGAATCAGGCTTCTCCTATCGATGCATCGAATCTTCGACTATTCGGGGCCACCCCTACCCCCAACACTGGATATCAGTGGGATCAAGAGGAGTGTGACATGCTATAACTGTATGACTGAGTAGTTGATGCAATTAGAGCTAAAACATTGTGTTAAAGATTTGTGTTAAAGATTTAAGTTAAGCAGTGAAGTTGTGTTCGACTGAATTAATTGGTAAGGATTAACAGGAGTTCTGTCTTGGCAAGGTTAAGATGAAGGTGACTTTACTTCATCCAAGAAGAGATGCATGCTTGTGTCTTTTTTATGTTGTGAGAGCTTGAATATGGATCATTGATCTTTTGAAATAAATGTATAAAACCTTTGTAGCCTTTAAATAATAACAAAGAGAATGGCAGAAAGGTCTGGCTTGTGTGTACACACTGTTTAAACAAACAATATTGCAGCAGTTTCTTTTACATACACAGTGTTTGTATAGAAGTCTTAAAATCAATGTAGTTTAAAAAATCTGCTGAGAGAAATAACAGTACAACGTTAACATTATAGGAGAAGCTTGGGAAAAACAGGATACAAACATTTTAAACAGCACAGTGAGAATGTCTACACAACCAAACCTGGTGATTCGTCCATGACATTAAATACACCTGTGAATGTGCTGATTCAATCATTCATGAAACCTTGAAGTGAAGATGCCTGTAAAAAAATACTGTGTGTGAGGGAGCGAGAGAAATTAAATAAAGGTTGAATGGTGAAGTTTCAGTCTTTATCTCTTCAGCAGATCAGTCTGAATTTTACCCTGTCTCTCTCGGTCTCTCTTTCTCGCTTTGATGGAGTGGCTTTAGAGGTTTTTTGGCCACATTTCTCCTCTTTGAAACATAAATCAGTTTGTTTGAAAAGCCGACAAAACAGCACACACAGCTGTTTCACACATTTATTCTGAATAATGAGCTCTGTGTATCCTAAATCTCATGAAAGCAGATCATAATGAGATTCTCATGAGAGCCTCACAGAGACCAACACTAAACATGCAGACACAGGAGTTTCTCATGATTAACAACAGGACTTTGCTTTCTCTCTCTCGTATACACATTTACAATCTCAAAACTCTGCCCAAGTCCACGAGAAACAATGAAACTAAACTCAATGAAGATCTAATTTCCAACCTTCAGCTCCAAAACAATGATATTGAAACTATGAGTTTATTAACCAATGACATTTAGATATCAACACAATCAGTATTCAGCATCTTGCTGTTCAGCTCAGTGTTGTTTCTGTGTGATTTCACTTTAAGTTTTGGTTTATACTATTTTTTCTCATTTATTTTTTATATTTTCTAAATTTAAACATTGTCGCATGGCGTTAGGGTTAGAGTCGGGTTTGGGTAAGGATGTCATTTTATGTAAATCTAACCCTAAACCGAAGCGACAATGGTAAGAAAATAAGACAAAACTGTTGAGTAACCAATACGTGAAAATTACACATAAAATACGATCATGAAAAAATGCAGAAATTCGTGACAGTATCACAAGAAAGAATAAAAAAATTATGTGACTATAGGTACGTAATTTCTTGTGACTGGGCTGGGTAACAAACCCAAGGGTTTGACACCCTACTGAAAAGATCTCCCAGCTTGGTTTTAGCTGGTTTAACTGGTGTAGCAGGATGGTTTAAGAGGGGTTTTGGACACCTTTAGCGGGTCAGGCTGGAAGATCAATTGACCTACCATCTTAAACCAGCTGAAACCAGGCAGGAAGCTTGGTCAGCTTGGCTTTACTGGTTGGCTGGTCTTAGCTGGTTTAAGATGGAAATAGATGGGTTAAGCTAGTTTTGAAGCCCATTCAAGCTGGTGAGACAGTGTCAGCTGGTTTTAGCTGATGGGTCAGCTGGTCTCCCAGCCTGGCCAGCAAAGAAATGGCCAAAACCCCTCTAAATCCCAGCCTAGTCTCACGAAATTTGTTATATAGTCACGTAATAATTTTTTTGTGTGATATTATCACGAATTTCCGTGTTTTTTTGTGATCGTATAACGAATTCCGGTTTTGTGTGATTATCACGTGTTGGTTACCCAACTGTTTTGTACTATTTTCTTACCACTGTCGCTTCAGTTTAGGGTTAGATTTACATAAAATGGCATCCCTACCCAAACTCTCTAACCCTAACGCCAGGCGACATATAAAAAAAGAAATCAGAAAAAAGTATTATAAACAAATATATAAAATGACATTCTAATGCAAGCACCAAATCTGACCCTAAACCGAAGCGACAATGGTTTAAAAATAGGAAAAAGCAGTTGAGTAACCAATACGTGATAATCACACGAAAACAGGAGTTCGTTATACGATCACGAAAAAACACGGAAATTCATGATAATATCACGAAAAAAGAATCAAAAAATGATGTGACTATATCACAAAACCTCGTGAGACTAGCAAAAACCAGCCTGTTACACCAGCTTAAACCAGTCTGGGAGACCAGCTAAAACCGGCCAAACCAGCCTGGTCTTTTCAGTAGTGTCATTTTCCAAATAGTGGGCTGGATCTGCACCGGAAAGGCACGGATGTGGTGCGGATCCGGTCTAGAGTCGTCTGCCGTCTCGGTTACATTTTTGCAGACACTTTTATCCAAAGCTGAGGAATACACCATGCGATTCTTCCTAAGAATGAGAAAAAAAATGTGTTTGTCAGATATGGACAAACCCAACTTTTGAGTTATAAATAATAACCCTATGCTGGGTTGTTGTTACCCAACTATAAGTTGAAACAACATCTTTTAAAGTGCAGTCAAAGAAGTGTTTTGCTAGATGCAGTGTCTTTATATGTCTGTCCTTTAAAGCATGTAATTTATCTGGTATCTAATAACAGAGATTTTCTTTAAACTTTGTTGTGATGTGTTGCAGTTGAGTTAACTGTAACCTGTCACGTATTGAAAAGCAACAACACTTGTGTATGGTTTGTGTTAATGTACTTGCATGATTTGTTGTGGGTCATACACTCAGATCTAAGGTCTATTTTGAGAGCAGCTTTATCAAACAAACATTTCACTCTGTTATTTCAGGTCATGATTGTTTGATATGAATATTGATCTACAACCAGAAACAATGTTGATCCAGGAACATGTTGTGCTTCACTAAATCACATTAACAAAAATTATTTGGATGTAAAATTGGCTCTGCGTGCAGTCTTTTATTCTCTTTATCTGCTGTAAATGAAAATCTCATTCATCCAATCTGTGTTAGATTCATCTGTCATCCACCGACATTCGACATTAACATCTGATTATTGGATTTTCTGGAACAATAAATAAATCAACACATGCTTGAAATATCATGTCAACAGTTTCTTAGTGAAAAAACATCAGAAACTGTAGGGGCACAAAACAACGCGGGGTCAATTGTAACACGGCTACTTTACATATTTCTACAGGACCGAGCAATCTGCGCATTTGGTCTTTTTCTTTTACTGTCAGATGATCTCCTGTGACTTTGTGAAAAGTTTTAATGTGTTTTGGTTAAGATATTAAACAAACAGTGGTTTGGAGACATGGAACTAAATTTGACGAGTTTGGTTCCAAAACGCAAAAAAAAAAAAATGAGTTACTGCCAAAATCAGTATTATATCAGGTCAGTATTTAAAAGTAAATTCTAAATTTTACGCCAAATCCAATATCCGCTGTGTTATTCTGTCATCTTTTCTCCCTTTTTTCCCAAAACGCAATAAACGCCACTCCTCCTTTTCTACAGAATGCAATAAATCCGCTCCACAAATTACAGCGCACCATTCCACGCAATGTAAACAAACAATGGCGGCACGTTGAGTACACAGAGTCCTAGTTTTCCTCATCTACTTTGTACTTCATGATCAACAAACAAACAAAAACAAAATAATACTTTAATAGCATTGATAAACCTGTGGTGGTTTTCTGTGACGGGAAAGAAACGTAAGCCATCAACATTTAATAATTTACGCGAGAGGCACTCGGGAGACGGGTGCTTGTTCTCTCGACAGCATGTAGCTTCTCTCGTGCTAACACATTGACCCCAGGGGATCTTATGAAAAACTTTCCATAATTTTACTCAAAGTCAACGAGAATCACAGCTGATCGCTATGAAAAATGTTAAGCGACGACGTCACGTATAACCGCGCAGCAATGCCAGTGTTCCTAATATGACAAAGTAAGTGTTTTGATTAATGCCATTAATGTTTTGTTTTTTTTATCTGTGTGTACAACTGTTCAACTAAATGAATATAAAAAATGAATGCACATTTATACATTGATTGAATAGATTTATAGAATTTTGAAAAAATAATTCGTTTTTATAATAAATATTTGAAAATCAAGACAAATAAAAACAGGATACGTTTTTTGATAACAACAGATTTGATCAGATATCTTACTGATGCGCATGCATACACATACACACAGAGACTCTGAACCTTTAACTCTTTCCCCGCCAGTGTTTTTTTTTTAAGTTGCCAGTCAGCGGCAGCATTTTTTTATGATTTTTTTACAAAAGTTTAATGCCTTACAGGTTTCTTCAAAAATAAAAAAATTAGTAAAAATCCGAGATAATTGCATTTTTGTAAAGTACTTTTTGCTAGAGATCAGATTCAGACCGATGATCAAAACATACACCTAAGTTTTTACCGTTTCTGGATCAGTTGATGCTTTAGTGGTTTATAAGTTGTGTAAGAGGCTCACCTAGTGGATAATATTGGAAATATAGATTGCCATAAAAACTCATCAGGGGTGTATAATTAGCAGGGAAAGAGTTAAGAGATGTTTAGATATTTTACAAAATGTTCTCATGCTAGCACGCTTTCTCTGTGTGTGCAGGTCTGTGATAACAAAAGAAAAACCCTGAAATCAGAAGCCATTTTGTTTAAGAGAAATGACTCGTCCTCTCGTTCTCTTCCATGAGATTTTTATCAGAACACAGCCAATGGCAGCAAAGTCTCAGAGATATCTGTTGCGCATGAGAAGACACAACCATCTGAATGCAAAGTAAGTTCAACTCTGACTGACTGTAATTTCAGACCCTCAGCTGAGCCATTTTTCACCTTCCACATCATAACAAATTCACCTCCTATCAGAGCTTTTTACTGTTTTTCTTTAAAAATATCTAAACATCTTTAAAAGCAAAATTGCATTAGATGATAAGTTCTGGTTTCAAAAGATCTTGAAGCGTATAGTATGTACATATAAGTGATTTAAACAAACCTTTGATCTTATGTATTAAACTACAGCTGAAATTTGAAATGCTATACAGTCATGAACGAACCTTAGATCTTACGGCTTGTTGAGAAAATGTGAGATGAATTTTAAAACAGGCAAAAGGTCCCACTTGAAAAGAGCAGAAGCACATACAGATCACAATACATCACATAGCAACCGCCTCATGACCATCCTGATAGCAGTGCCCTGGTAACGCCTCCAACATCCTAGCGTCACTCACATTTTCTCCTGTTGTGTGACTGATCCACAACACAAACTGATGCTTGTAATTCAGCAGCTGTTTAGCATTACACTTGTTTCACTTCACTCCGAGAACAAATAGCATCTATTAGTTGAACAGCAGAGGGTTTAACAGAGGACACACAAACACGAATCACACAGTTTACTGGAGTGATTTGATAGATGTCGAGCGAAACAGTTCAGCAGTTCATGTGGATGTTAAATCAGATTCGTAACACTATAATAACCCTGCCGGATTTCTTCAAAATATATTTAAAATGATGTGCAGGTCCCTGAAATGTTTGTTTTTAGTCCTGCTGACCGACACAGAGATGTTGTGAGTGGGCAGCTGATGCTGATGATGCAAGCGTGACATCATTAATATGAACACAGGTGACTCAAACCTATATACTGCATAGAAGACTTTAGATATGAAACATCTGGATTATTCCTGATAATGTGAGCTTTTGTTTGTAATTTTATGTACCGGTATTTTGTTTATCATTTTATGAATGCAGATATTTTAAATTGTGCTCTTAATGTTGACTTTATTATATATTCTCTCTCTCTCTCTATCTCTCTCTCTCTCTCTCTCTCTCTCTCTCTCTCTCTCTCTCTCTCTCTCTCTCTCTCTCTCTCTCTCTCTCCCCATTATTTGGCTGGATGGCAACATTACGTGGATATATTACCATTATATAGTGTGGCTGCTCATGAATTTACATATTTCTCTAAAATGTACAGAAATTTTAATTTTGTCAAGACTCACAAAATCATTTCACGGTTGAAGTTGGTGTTAATTAAAACCTGAATAAGTGAATAAGAAGTTTTTAAATGAGAGCGAGAAATAGTCGCATTACCTGCTGTTAATTTAATAAATGATCTTCTGCTCATTATAAACAGTCATGCAGTGATTAGTTTCAACATTAGTAGTACTGTAAGTGTAAATTAAAGCCTAACTGCTGGAAAAATGTGTAAAAATACTTAAATAAGAAAATGAAGAGGTTGGTTCCAAAACGCAATAAATCCATTTTGACTAATTTCAGTAAAAAACGTGTTTTCCAAGAAAGTGACAAGATGAAAAACACTGTTTTCTGTTACAAACTTTCACATATATCATCTTTAGGTTATAATAACATTTAAAATTCAAATCCATAACTTGATTTTCAAAGGTTTATTATAAAAAAAAATTCCACAAAATGCAATAAATCCCTAATAAAAATAGGGTTTTTTTTCAAAATGCTATAAATCTATTGAATCAATATATAAATGTGCATACATTTTTTCCATGTTATATTCATTTAGTTGACTAGTGGTATACACTGATAAAAAAATAAACATTAATGGGATTAATCAAAACACTTACTTTGACATATTAAGAACACTCTCATTGCTGCTGTCATCCTTGGGACGTCGTCATTGAACTTTTTTGACAGCGATCAGCTTTAAAAATTTTTGGTCCTGCTCTATTTTCATTGGCTTCGAGTAAAATAAGGGAAAGTTTTTCATAAGATCCCCTGGGGTCAATGTGTTAGCATGACAGAAGCTTGATGCTGTTGGGGGAACAAGCAACCAGCTTTTTCCTTCACCTGAGTGCCTCTCGCCTAAATTATTCGATTTTGAAGGCTTACGTTTCTGCCCTGTCGTGGAAAACCACCGCAGGTTTATCAATGCCATCAAAATTATTTTTTTGTTTTTGTTTGTTTGTTGATCACGAAGTACAAAGTAAATGAGGAAAACTATTATTCTGTGTGTATTTAATGCACCGCCATTCTTGTTTACAATGTGTGGAATGGTGCGATGATTGGTTGAGCGGATTTATTGCATTCTGCAGAGAAGGAAGACTGGCGTTTATCGCGGTTTGGAAAAAGGAGAAAATATGACCGAATAACACAGCGGATATTGGGTTTTGTGTAAAATTAAGAATTTACTTTTTAATACAGACCTAACACAATACTGATTGTTGCTGTTTATCGCGTTTTGGAATCAAACTCTTCAAATATGCACTGAACTTAATCTAAAACAAATGTTTAAAATGTACGTATTTAGCTTAACATGCTTATACTATCTTTAATTTTCTAGATTTTCTCAAAGTTAATTGATAAAGTTTTATCTTATCTTAACTTAACTATGTCAACATTTGAAGCATTTATTAACAGTGTTTGAATAGATATAAAGATCTAATTTGTCTTCTCAGCTGTTACATGAGGATGAACAGATTTCTGTGTCTGACAGTCACAATTTTTTATAGAGAACAGTGCACACACACAAACAGGCGCATGCGCACACACACACACGCACACACACACACACACACACACACACACACACACACACACACACACACACACACACACACACACACACACACACACACACATACACACACAGAGAGAGAGAAAGAGTGAATGTAGGTCTATATATCTCAGTGTTAATGGATTGTGTCACTTTAAATGGATGCAGATGTGGATGTGAATTTACACAAACACAACTCTTTGTTATTTCTGGACCTCAGATGTGTCGACACTGATCTGTGAACAAACACATCTGCTAATGGATTTGAGAGAATGCTGCATGTTCTCATCAACTCTCCAAATAAGGTCAATTATGTCATCAATTACTCAACCTGAAAAGCTTTTAAATATAGTTTCATTCACAAACTTTAAAGACTGCATCCTAAACTATATTTCAAATATTCCAGTTTTATAAAAAACAATTCTGATCATTTACTCACCCCTATGTTATCCAAGATATTTATGTCTTTCTTTGTGAAATTACGTTTTTTGAGGAAAACATTATGCAATCACATGGAAAGGTCATGCGGTTGTATGTTAAATGATACTAATTAATGTCTTTGTGTCAGTTTATTATATATTTATAATGGTCCGCAAGTGTGCGTTTCACATATGTAGCGTCATATGGCGCATCACACGGCTGGTGCAAGACGAGAAGTTGTTTTTTAAAAGAGCATTTTTTTATTTTTTTATTTTTTGGTGAAAATGACAATTACTAGATAAGACGCTTATGCCTCAGTTGGTATTGTTTATAACCCTTTGAAGCTGCTTTGAAACTGTAAACTGTTGAGGTCCTTTGACTTACTCAAAAATAATTCAAAGGACCGCTCGCATCGTGCCGCATAACCACCTTAGATGTGCATTATTTTCTTATAATTCAACGGCCCGTCGTCAATTATTTCGTTTATACCACGGTTACCAAAAACATTGCTCAGGTGCCTATTTTAAGATATTTTAAAGGTTAGGTATTCTGTTTTTAATAAAAAATGAACACCCATGGAACATTTCTTAACCAATCAGAATAAAGCATTCCACAGCCGGGTGGTATATATACCATGGGGCTGTTGAATGCTTATTCTAATTGGTTGAGAAATATTCCATGGGTGTTCTGTCACGGTGATCCGTGTCATGTTTTGTGTCTGTCTATATTGTCATCACCTGGACACTTGTTAATTATCACATCATTCGTTCCACCTGTGTGTCATTAGTCTTTGTGTATTTATACCAGTGTTTGTGTCACACTCATTGCCGGATCATTGTCATTGCTACCCCGTCTGTTCCCTGTGTTGGATGTTCCTGTGTTCACTGTGTTATCCCTTGTGTTTGATCATTAAATGTTATTTATTTTGGAACCTTGCGTTTGCGTCCTGTCTCTCCAACCCAGTCGTGACACGTTCATTATTTTTCTGTAAACCACACACCTTACCTGTTAAATGTCTTAAAATAACCACCAGAGCAATGTTTGTGGTAACCGTGGTATAGGAGTAATAATTGACTTTGGTCTTTTAAATTATTTGAAAATAATGCTCTCTCGCTCTCTCTCTCTCTCTCTCTCTCTCTCTGTCTCTGTCTCTCTCTCTCTCTCTCTGTCTCTGTCTCTCTCTCTCTCTCTCTCGTCTTACTGTTTCATATTTTATCTTTAATTGGGATTGAAATGCCGCTGGTCTTATTTTATATTATTTATTCCAATCTGTTTCTAATTTAATTAAAAGCTTGATTTAGAGTCTAAGTGCACTGTGTTTATATAAAGCCATTAAATCTCAAACTTTACTGTAATATATTCATGTAATTATATAAACATGTGTCCACCGATCCGTCTTACATCCCACAGCTGATATAAGACTCAATATTCACATCATTGTGACTGGATGTTTATCTGAATATTCACTCCAATGTCTGATAAAGAAATGATTTCCTTTTGGCTCTGCTTTGATGAACTGTTTATAGGAAAACTACATGATATGAATATTTTTCTCGCTTTCCTCTCATATGTGATGGTCACATGGGTGTTTTTAGCTCTGATGAGCACCTGAGGACTCATAACACAGGCAGAGTCTTTCTGTCAGACGTGTGTCAGTCATGTACGAATAAGAGCTTTAATTCTTACACTACAGCCAAAACCAATGAGACAAAGATGTGGAAGTGAGCTTCAGTAATCTCCAGAGGTCTCACATCACTAACCAGAAATTAAAATGTTTACAGTTGCATTGAGAAAGCATAAGGAGGCCATACTGTAATGCTAAAGTTGCGTTTTTAACTTTGGTTACTCTAGTTTGGCAGGTTGATTGTTTTTATCTTCTGTGAAGACTGACATGTTTATTACATCAAAAACACAGAGCCCAACTTAAGATTTTAGCTCTCAAGTCAAGTCACAATGGATTTAATTTTCATTTGATCTTACTGGATGTCAGACATGAAAACCTCCTCCTCCAGTCACAGGGCTGAAGATGTGTTGGGTTTAAATGTGTTTTACTGTCTGCTGCTTTGCTCTAATAGATTTACTGTGACACATGAACGTTTTGAACGCCATCTGTGGGAAATTTATGGTATCGCAAGTTTCTTGCATAGCGTTTCAAGCTTTGTGTTTGTGATAAGTTATATGGTTAGTTCACCCCAAATTTTGTGATTAATTAATCTGGGTTTAATTTAAAATATTAGACAGGTCCAGGTCAGTCCTGTGTAGTACATTCACAGGTCTTTTTTTAGGCTTGGGTACAATCTTTTTGTGAAGAAGGGGTTGATCGAGGTGGCATGAGAACTATGAGGGATGGTAACACTGAAGTAAGCATCCTGGCATGGTTCTTGTGGATT